>NW_015173689.1:197819-218963 GCF_001447785.1 Gekko japonicus | reverse complement strand
CCCCGGAACAAACCCCCCCCCCCCCCTCTCCTGTCAGCTTAGTCCAAAAAAGGACTAAGAATGGGCAAGTCTCTGCCCTTGCCTTAGGCATCTTCTGCTGACCAAATGGCTAGTCTTTTGACTGTCAAATGTACAGGCAGGCAGAGACAAAAGCCTCTGGTCTGTGCTATTGTCATGAATGAAGTGTGTTGCATATTTCCACCCCCCTCTCCTGTTTCACCCATGTCAGGAAGTATCTTTGGAATAATCCTCTCATCCCTGTCTCTATATATTTGTCTAAGATATCTGCATTTTTACACCTATGCCAGACCTATCAAGGTAAACATTAACTCTTCATGTCTAGTGAATGGTCAGCCATTCAGGTTCACCCTGCCACACATTAAGAAACATCACTCCTTTTGACTGGCACTAGGGGAAATGCCATACCACTCTATTGTTCCACAATGGACACCCCCAGTACAGTCACCCAGCACCCGGCTTCTATTGTTAAATCCAGACCCTGCCTCTCTGGAAGCTCATTGGTCACATCTAGGCCATGCCCATCCTGATGTCACACACCCCTGGGACCCCAGATTGGTCCAGGTAATCTATTGTCTCACCTGAGACCAGCCCCCAGGGCTGCCCATTGGTCTGCATTGTTTTTCAATGCATATATCCCCGCGAACACATGGCCTTTAGACCCTGTGTTTTCTGCCATGATGCCAACTGGCAGCACACCCCTGGAACCCTCTGGGTTTTGCGTCACCACTCACCACCCTTTCTTCATGGACCTCTGCACATCTGGACAGGTAGTATCACCCCATAATCCCTCCATTAGCTATCAATCACATCTGCTTCCTTAAGTCTGTATTGTGTGTGTGAATGTTTAATTACTGTTTGTGTGCTTGTGTATTGCTTGCTTGTGACGAATCTCCAGTAAAGGAATCATTTTATATTGAAACTAGCCTCTGTGTCTATTTCTGGTGCTTCTGGAAGAAGCGGGACCCCTGTATATAAAGGTGTTTGTTCCCTTATTGCCTATTGCTATTTTACAACATTTCATATTCCCCAGTATTGATAACAACTCAGAGCAATTAGGCTAACAGGGCAGCTCCCAGGTTATCTCCATTCAAGGAGACAACACCTATACACACTTAAGAGTGATGCAGCCCCCCCCCCCCCAAATGGCCAGGCATGCTGAGCCACTCCCTCCAACAGAGAGTAGTCATTTTTTCAAATACTTTCCACAGTGTCCCCCACTTAAGCACTATATTGTTCCCTTCCCTGACCCACTATTTAATTTTTTTTAATTAAAAAATAAAAAAAATAAAAAAGAAGCTTCTCATCATAATCGGCAGCAAGCGGCAAAAGCTGTAGCATGAGGTGAAGCGGGAATAAATAGACATATACCTCCAGGGGTCATTTCGTAGAAAAAGAGCTAGGGGGACTCATTAGCATAACTCATTAGCATATGCCACACCCCCTGACATCACCGGAAGTGTGTCCTCCCCACAACCGGCGGCAACCTCCAGCGGGCACCAGCAGGGAGCTCCAGGCCCCGCCCTCCCGCACCTCACCCGGGGCGATGGCGTCCCCCCGCGTCCCCCCCCAAATGACCCCTGTATACCTCCTCTATCTGCCTTTGCATTGGATGGATATTTCTCTAGCCTACCAATCAGGCCTCAAGCTTCATTTGAATCTCAACTGTGGCAAATCAATCCACAGCTCTTGCAGCCATGAATGCCTCTTTTTGATAAAAAGCTGCTCAATACTTTCCTCTTCCTGCAAAAATTCCAAGATTAGGAGAGCCTTTGCAATCCCTCCCTGTCTGAATAGGAGGTTGTCTCCTTCACAGCCTGAAAGGAAACAACCATGCAGCTAGTTCCATATACGCAAGGGCTTGGGTTCGTTGTATAGCAGCTCAACATGCTGCACAGCAAGTCTAAATTGAAGCTAGGGGACATGGAATTTCACTGAGCTATTTGTGATATACCGGTAGTTCAAAGGAAACAAGTCAGGTTTTCTGAGGGCATGGCTTCAAGCTCTTGGGTTCCCAGCCTTTACATTGCTTCACTCGTGGTATCGAATGCTGATTTCTTTAAAAACACACACACACACACTCTCTCCACATTCTTTTGAAAGGGAAGAACGAAGGGACATGTACTTCTAACAACATTTTGAGAATGAAAAAGCAATAATTGCAGTTTTAAATATGTTGTGCACTACAGAGTATTGGTAATCATTTTCCCCCCCATGATGTTGGCCTAAAAAGCATTATCCCTGTGCATCCTTTGGTTCCATCAAAATCACCAGAGTTTAAAGCCAAAATATATGTCACTTTTCTCAAGAGTCCCGCATGGGGACTTGCAGTTCCTGCCTTCTCCTTCACCTGCACCATTTTCAGCAGCCAAAATGGCCACAGGGGCAGGCATCATTTGGCCCATTGGAAGGCTGCACATGTACTGGACACTTGCATTTGCTGCCTCCCAGCAGTCAAATGAAGCTGCAAAAATGGTGTGAGGGGGAGGCAGAAGCCCCTCCTGCCCCCATGCCACTGTCCTTATCAGAATCAGGTCCATATGCACCTTTTACACATGAGTTGCCATGGGGACTAGTCCCTGCAGTGAATTTGTGGAAAATAACGTCTGCTTTGGCTCTTAGATGCTGGATTGCAGCACCAATTTTCTTAAATGCATTGTCTAGCCTTAACTAGCCCACTCTCAGATATATAATCTGTTGCACACTTTGGAGTTGAAACAGTTTATCCTATATTAATTTCTGATACTATTAGAGGTTACATTAAGCAAATGCCCTCATCAGGCCTCTCTGGGCAGCTCGGTTTGCACCGTTATTCAGTAAACTAAATATGATTTTGTTGAAGGGACTTGGCTCAAGTATTTATTCATTATAGCCTGCTTTGTAAAATCTTGAATGGTTTTTCTAGACAACTTCTGTCATGTTAGTTAATTATGATATAATTTCTTTAATTACAAAAACAAAGCATTTGCTCAAACAGTGCTGTTGAAACAGGAATGAATATGTGTTTCCAGTTTATTTGACTTCAGTATAAATACCTCCAGGTATTACAGAATATGTAAGTGAGCACAGTAAATAACCTCTTGGGTGCTGTAATTTTATAGCAGTACACTCAACACCTGCATGAACACATTTTTTCATTAGTAGGTTCTATTAAATACTTATACAGTCACCCAGGGAGTTTAATGCTAATGGCGGGGGGGGGGGACCCCTTTGCTAGGTGGCTCAGACTTTTTAAAAATCTCAAGGTACCAGAATATTTCAAAAGCCTTGTCATACTATTCTCTTAGGGACTTGTTGATACTGGCAACTGAAATTATAGGCTCCACATGGCTGCTTTGATCATGACTGCAATAATGCAGCATTTTTCAGAATATCAGTTTTATATCACGATGTTAAAGCAATGGCAGGGTAGAACCCATAAGAAGTTGTGAATTACAAAAGAAATGTAACAGAACAATAATACTTCTGCATATTTTATACATCTCAGGAAAAGCAACTACACGATGAAGAGTGTATGCATATTTTACCGCTGGCAGCAATTCATTTCAGTCTTCTCAGAAATACTTAAGGTTCAACTCAACACTATTACATTTAGCATAAGTCAACATTGTTGTTTTCATCGTGCTATGAAAGAAAGAGGCAGTGGCCCAGCTCCAGAACTTTGAGAATGTAATTTTGAGACCACAGTAAAAGTGGGATGGAAGGTTCTAATGCTGCACAGTCAGGATAGAAAAAGATTGCTCCTTTCTTCATCTGTTCTCATTTACTTGCCCTGATTCCCTTAGGAGCTTATTGATCATGGCAACTGAAATTATAGGCTCCTGTTTTAGTCATGCTGGGTGTTTTTTTGGTCTCTTAAGTTTCCCATTGGTTTCAGCTGAAACCATCAGAACTTCTACATTCTTGAGTGTACAGGATCTCCAAAGCAGATATGTGGATAAATATATCCTGGTACAGTACTGGCCTATGCTTGATGGGCAGGGACAGGGAATGGCCATGTTCTCTTGAGCTTCTGTGGGACTAACCAGGTGCTTTGCTACCTCAAATTCTAATTTTGAGTGTATGTACCTAATACCAAGGACTTAGGACAGAACAGAGATTCTGTTGGTGTACTTCCCATTCTAATTCCGGTGGTTTTCCTGGTTTTTAAAAAAATTCTTATTCTTTTTAATGTTAAACTGTTTATTGAAGATTACAATAAAATACAATGCAGTACTTAGTAAGGCATGATGAAAAACAATTACAAAATTATCATTAAGTTTGTGGTGAATCAAGGATTGCCGTTACAAGTTATCTGCCAATTCTGAGCTTATCATCTTCAACATCCATGCTGAAGTCCCCCTAATGGAAGTAGCTTGCCTACCATGAAGCCATGGGACTGTCCAAGATCATTCTGGTCCCTATGAGCATAGGGAGACATACCCTTGGTTTGGTCTTCTCTTGGGGGCAAAGGGCATCGTTTGGTTATAGGGGATTGTCTACTATGTCTTGTCATGGATCAACCATTGAAGTTAGACTTGCGGACACTTGGATCCTCAGCAAGGGTGGAGGGGCAGGTAAGATGGGCTACTCCAAGAGCCAGTTTGGTGTAGTCTGGGAGAACTGGGTTTGATTCCTCCACATGCAGCTGCTGATGTGACCTTGGGTCAGTAATAAGTTTTTTCAGAGCTATTCTCTCAAGGACAGAGAGCTCTCTCAGCCCCAAATACCTCTTAGGGTGTCAGTTGGGGGGAGGAGAAGGGAAGGAGATTGTAAGCCACTCTGAGACTCCTTCAGGTAGTGAAGAGTGGGGTATAAATCAATTTCTTCTTCTTCTTCCTCATCTCTGATAGATCCAGAGGGCTTTATGATGTCTCTTGGATATTTTCCAGTCAGCAAAATAGGCTCTCCTGTCATAGTCCTAGTTGACCCATGGAATACATAGATGACCTAGGCAGTAGATATGTTTGATCTAGAGTACCCTCTTCCCAGCTATGGAGCCTACAATGCCCTTGTTTTACTAAGGAGCTTAGGGTAATGAAGCAGTTGGGCAGATGTCTGGAGTATAAGTGGAGAAAAACTCAGTGAATGCTACAGAATACAGGTGAGAGTGCATCATAACACTGATGGTGTTGAAGTGATCTATTTCTGATGCAATGTTGTACAGCAGATGTTTTCCGGGTTTCAAGGGGGTTCTCATACACAAGTGCATTGTGACTCTTTTGCAAGATTATTGTGCACACCTGCTATGACTTAGATGCCACATTTGATTCAGTCAGGATGTTATCTGAGTCCTAATTGCATTGGTCCTAGTTGTTTGACCCTAGTTGCATGGAGGACTTTCAATTGATGAGGCCTGACCAAGTGGACAAACAGCTTAGAATGTGTACAGCCCACCATGTCTAGGCTCAACCCTTGCCCTTTCTGACTGATAATATCAAACTGGGCTGGTTTTGTTGAGTGGGTTTAGGAGGTAATAACTATTTCTCTTGAGTAGTAGGGTTTCCTCCTGCTTTAAAAAAAGTGGATGTGAGACCCCTCCTGAAGAAGCATCCTTGGACCAATTATACCAATTAGCAGCCAACATTTCCTGCTTGGGTAAAGTGGTTGGTAGCTATGAGGTTTCAGGTAGTCTTCCAGGAGACAGATTATCTAAACCCATTTCAATCTGGATTCTGGCCTGGGTTTCGGATGGAAACTATCTTGGTTGTCCTTCCTGATAATCTTCACCAGAGAGTAAGCAGGTGAGTGGCATCCCTGTTGATTCTTCTGGACCTGTCAGCAGCTTTCAATACCAGTATCTTTCTGGAGAGGACTGTGGGGGGGGGGGGGCAGCATGCTTTAATGGTTTAGCTCTTACTTGGCTGACCAACTGATGCTCGGCCATGTAGCATTTATATTTTGGGGTCCCACAGGGATCTATCTTATCCTATATGCCATTTAAGATCTACATGAAACTGCTGGGAGAGATCATCCAGGGATTTGGAGTGAGGTGCCACCAATGTATGGATGACACCCAACTCTGTTTCTCCTTACTAGCTAAGCACAGTGTGTGTGTGTGGAAGTACTAAACAGATGCATTGATAAGGTAATGGGATGGGTGAGGACTAATAACCTGAATCTCTGTCCAGTCAAGACTGAGGATGAGTGAGGACTAATAAACTGAAGGTCTGTCCAGTCAAGACTGAAGTACTATTGGTCAATGACAAAGCTGCTCAAAAACTGAAGGATCATCCTCTCCTGGAGGGGGGTTCACTACCCTTAAAGAAACAAATTCGTATTCTAGTGGTCCTGCTGGATCCTGGTCTATGGTTGGAAAATCAGTTCTCCTCCAGGGCATATAGACTGTTTTGTCAGTTTCAGCTGATATGGCAGTAAGACTGTCCCATCCACTTCCCACCCTCAGAGGCAACATTTCTGCTCCATTTTTCTTTCCCTTTACTGACTAAGCCACCCTAGTAATGTGTGTTCTTCTTTGCTGAAGAACTATAGCTGTCCTACCCTGTCACAGTATAATATTTTGGCTGTTTGCTCAGTCCTGGAACCTGAGGGAAGGATTGGGAGCACCCTTTAATGGCACTCAACACATTTTTGTATTCCAAATTAACAAAATATTTTATTTAACATAGAAGGGAATGGTCAGGTGAAATCAGGGGTAAAATTTCTGAGGTAACTTGATATAGATAACTCTGAGGTAAAAATCAATACATGCACAGACTTTCGTTCTTATGTTTCTGGCGAATGAGAGTTTCTTAAGCTTTTCACATCTTTATGTTGAAAGACTTTTGTTTCAGTGTTTTCCCCAAACACTTCAGTACACTTTCTTTGAGTATTCTGTTTTGGTTTCCACAAGGCTGGTACACTCGTTCCAGTACCCAAAACTCTTCTTTTGAACCACCAGTACTCATCTTGAAATTTCAACTGACTCTTAAGGTTTCTAAAGGCAGTTTGTGACCACATCAGACCTGGGATCTCTGCACTTCTCAGAGCTAACTCCCTTTTTGACTATTAAGGGAAATTCATCTCTCTCTAGAAGATCTATCTCCTTTCCTTGGCCCAAATGGGAGGCTCCATCTAACTACCCACTCATCCTTGATAACTTTCCTCAGTTGTCCTGTGTGGGAAACTGCTCTCAGTCAGTACTCAACATGTCTCAGCTAGGGCTGAAATCAGGCTGAATTCTCCTTAGCATCCAGAAGTCTTTCTCAGCTCAGTTGATGCTAACCAATCAGATATCTTGGAACAGCCTGTCACTCGAGACTCTCTAGCTCTGTGAAGAATTAACCCTTCACAGTCCTTTATCTGTTTACACGGCACTTCTAAGATTTTAAAAGTGCAGCTATAGCCCTTCTTGGGGAAACATTATCTGACCACAATGATTCACATTCTGAGCACATCTAGGTCAGATTTACTATACATGGAGCTAAACTCAGTTGGTCCTGAATGGGGCAGCCAGGTTATTCAGAGGGGGATGGGCAGAAATGCTGCTCCATTAAGCCATCAGAAGGGCACCTTTCGATCTAACCCATCCATAGGATCTAACCCCACCTTAGGCCAGATATTCCTTTCTACAAATAGTGAGACGTAGGAGGGGAAAGCATGTACAATCAAAGACCTTTCTCAATAACATTTTGTGGAGGATGTTGGTGGAATTAACATTCAAATATATTGTGAAGGCCCATTCTAAGGCATATTCATCTTACTATCATCCAGCTACAAAAAAAATGATACTCCCTTTTGTAGCAGTGAATCCCGCAACTTGTGTAGCTACCAAACAAAAACATTACTTCTTTCTACCATTCCTTGGAGAAATGAGGGACTAGAGTTCTCACAAATGTAGTCTTAAAAGATTTTTGAATATGCATTTCATTAAAACAACAACAACAAAAAGTATTAGATGTGTTCCCTGGAAAAAACAGGGACTCTAAATTGAATTCTTACCCTCTCTTTATTGAAAGCTGGTTTGTTTAAAGACTTAAGCTAAGACTTCCACTCTGGAACTTTGTTGAGAGTATTTCAGACATATTGACAGAGGTCATTCTCCTTGAGTGATGAGGTCACATTCATACCCAAGAGTTTGAGGGGGTGGGAGAAAAATGAATGAACCTGCACATTATCCATCGAATTTGTAGGTCAGTGCCAAGTTTGTTTCTCATGTTGTCTCATTGGTCCTGAACATTTGACCGCACATGAATATTGCCTATCTTGGCAATAGATGAATAAACCTTTACCGCTAAGTAGTCATAAAAGCACAACAACAAAATGCCTGTAAAGAGGAAGACAGTTTGGTTATTTAAAAACATGACAAATTTGGGTATTCTATTAATAATGATACAAACTCATTTTCTACCATGTGTACTAAAAGAAAATTGGGGACTGGTACACTCATCATTCCAGAATTCATCCACAGACCATGTCCTGAACTGGGACAACTTCTTTCCCATCTCAGCCTACCAAAAAAATCCCTCCTAAATTGTTGTTGTTTATGAAGCCATGAATTGGTTAAGTCACTACCCCAAAGAGCTTAACTCTAGTTTTCAGCAATTTCTATAGCTACCCTATTTAAATAAGTAATTTAAATAAATAACTATTTCAATAAGTAATTGAAAATAAAGTAAAAAATTTCCAACACGTTTTTGATTACACTTTAGAAATATGTGTGTGGGAAATACATGACAGACACTGAGACATTGTGAGACTTAATGAAGATGGACACTGAAGTACAGTAGATTTTTGTCTGAGAGAGTTACACTTGAGAGTTGCCTAGAGAGAAGGAGAAAAGCAGGGTAAATATTTTTCAGTTAAAGAGTCTTCCTCCAATTTCTTTACATGAACAGTTCTTGTAACTATTTTTGGAATGAGTTAGGGAGCCTGTTATAACATTTTGAAATAGTTAATGTAACCATTTCAAGCTATTTGAAATTTATGATTTTAATGTGACTGCCAAAATACTAAGTGGAATTATAATTTAAAAAACAATAAATTAAATAGTCAGGATTATTAAATAAAATACAGTTCTTAACATAGCTAAAATGTTGATTCTGTAGACAGTAAAACAGTGATTTTCATAGGCTTAGCAAAACTTCAAGTAACACCATCTCCAACCATTATCTCTTTGTCAGCCATATTATAATTTTTTTCTGGTGCCATTGTCTCCGCTAAAGGTTACCCTCATAAAACAGTGCCAAATGTCTGGCCTTTGTTAACATGGAGCCCCTGAAACCAAAGAGTGCCTGACTCCTATGAGACAAGTCCTAGGGTTGCCGCCATTCTCAAGGAAACTATAGAAGAAGCTAAGCAAAATGTCAAGATTGTTTTCAGTCATTCAGGGGCCAGACCCATAGGCCATCCAAGTCAACACATCTGCCAAGAAGGGATCTGCAGACAGCACATCCCTATGACCAGAAACCAAGAAAACTAGGAAGACACAAATCACAAAACTGAAGCTTCATCATGAAACAGCACTCAAATTAAGACCCAGGAGACAGTCCTGAAGCAGGAGTTAAAAGTGATGACACCAATTATTCTGGCAATAGCAGTGTATTTTTGGCTGAATCTGTAAGCAAGAGGCTGGCAAGGTGGAGGAAACGATCAAAGATAAGGAATAACCCAGAGGTTTCCACAGCTGGATATGGAGGAGGGGGCAGAAGATAGTTACAATGACAGTAGGGATGCCAGCCTCCAGATGGGACCTGAGGATCCCCTGAAATTACAGCCCACTGGATGCTTTGGAGTGTGGACTCTCTGGCAATGTACCCACTGAGGTCCTCCCTAGTCTCCATCCCCCAATCTCCAGGAATTTCCCAACCTGGATCTGGCAACCCTAAGCAGTAGTAAGATACCAAAAAATGCAGCAAGGAAGGGGGCACTAACCACAGCAGGACTAGGCTAAGAATAGTTATTTTGGGGTATTCTGGGTGACCAGGTTAAGACAGCATGGAGAGATGGGAAATGATACATTACAGATCAACCCCCCTCTAGTCTGAGCCCAATCACTCTTGGGCGGGAGTATCCATGATGAGGTCAGCTGGAAGCATCAAGAAAGGCTCTGGGAAGCCCCTTTCTATGGGAGGCTGCCTTTTAAAAATCAACACAGACCAGCCACTATTAGATATAGTGATAGTACCATTTTTCTTACAGGTGAAGTGTATGAGCACTGTGAAAAATAAAGCAATGAAAAATGCTGGACTTTGTCCATCTTATACTGGAATTTAAATATGTTAAATTCCCTAATATTTTCCAGAGAAACGTTATATGAATACAACTGCAGTTCCCCCATAACTGTCAGACATACTTCCCTACCAACTGTTGCATAATTGTACAGCTGACATAAATTTTGGAACAAGAGACCTCATATGGGATTCAAATCTGAATATCACTCCACAATTGTAGGACCTTTATATGCAGCAGTAATAAGCCAGTCTCACAGTTATTTTATTTCACAAAGTACAGATCTAAACAAAGTTAGGAACTTGAAGAAAAATATTATTTTAGAAATACAGGCAGACGCATGCATATGTATGTGATATACTTGAACTGTATTTAGATTGAAGAACGGGATTCACTGTTCGATTTGAACAATAGGGACCACTGGGATTTGGCTGAGAAATCTGCAGTTGGCAAGTGAGTTTTCCCCAGTTCATAATTTATGGCCAGAATCTTTCCGTTGAGCACTTTCCGTATGTGGGCACAATGGGCACAATGAACACATACTGGGCCTGCCTTTAGACCTGAACAGCTATATACACCAGTGAGCCAAACAAAACCTTGCAGCCCCCTTCATTGCTTTACTTCTGTACCTTACTACTGTTGCAACTACCTTCTGCCCTTTGCTCTATATCCAGCTATGGAAAACTGAAGGTTACTCTTTCCCACATGGAAGAGAAAGATGGAGTAGTCTACTGGAGCGACCAATTGAACCAAGTAAGGCAGCCAAGAATAACAGGGCTTCAGCCTGGGCTGGATTTCTTGATCGGAATACCAGTTCACGTTTGAAGGCATCTCAGAGGTAGTTTCCAAGCTAGCAGTTTCTTCTGGCCTTGCTCGAGAGATTTCTAAAGTCAGGGCTGATTGTAGTCTTCTCCGACTGCTGATTATTTCCTTTCCCATAATGGGGCAATACAGAATAGGGATCAAGATGATTGCAGCTGGTACCATGGGGGGGGGGGGCTCATAAAGAAAGAAGCATTCTTGTTGTATTTTGGACCCAGGCTGTGACAGCTTTGAAGGTTGTATGACTAGCCAATGATTTGTCATTCTAAGTAGGGAGGTTCAAAAAAAGAAAAGAAAGAAAAACTTACATTGTCAAGAGATTCTGAATATAAGAATTATAGCTCTCACTGTACCAGAAAGGGAACAAAAGTAAATTGTGAAGAGGCCAAACGAGATTTGATTTTACAAGATCGCACACATCCAGGTTTTATGCCTTGAATCTGCATTGCACTGTGACTATTTAGTGATTTGGGGGAATTGTTCCTCTTTGTGTTTATTTCCATTTAACACCACATACAAGTATAACATACAATGGTAATATTTTATACTTTTCAGCACTTGTGTTACTTCGCTTTTTTAAAAAAAAATTAATGATGTTATTTTGAATGTTTAGTTTTGCTCTGCAAGTAATGCAAATATGCTACAATTTTGATTTTAAAAATACACATCTGGGATAACCCCAAAAGGTCTAATCATTGTTTACTGATTTTCCTAATCCAATTATTTTTGTTATGCTTTAATCGATGGAGCCACAGCATTGTGATAGATTGGTCACCGCTGAACTGGAACTTTGTGTTACATCTACAGTACGCCATCTAAATTCGTCTGAAGGATTAACATCACTGATTGTAATATATGGTTGTTTTTATCTTGTTTTATATGTTTTTATATGTTTTATATACCTGGCACATGGTGCCCTTAATTGTGAGGGCAGGATAGAAATATAATAAAATAAAAATAAATAAAATAAATGAAACATCAATATCAGTTATACTAAAAAGAAATGTGTTTTGAAGTTGCTTGTCCCCCTGCATAAAATCCTGGCATTTTGCTATTTTCAAATGAGCCAAAATTCACTTCCCTATGTCTAATTCTACTCTGATATCTCTGAACTAAACTGTTTTTCCATTTCAGCTTTCACTGAAGAAATTGCAAATGTTAGCATTCCACTAACTGTTCAGTGAACAACAATGATGATTTGCCAGCTTAGAAGTGATATTTACTGGAAATGCTGTTGAGGCAGTAGAACTGACATTAAAAAAATCCATGGCTCCACCACCAAGAATAGGCCAGGATGAGGGGTTGATGATACTATAAGAGGATATTCACATGGAAGAGATTACAAACTTTAGCTGGTTGAAAACATTGCAAATGGGTTAACAGGGGTGGGGGAGAGCTATACTCAACCATAAATCAGGACTTAAAGGACTTCAGTGACTACCAGTTTTTGATTCACTCAGATATTCACTGGAGTATATCTCTGTGGTGGCCATTTCAAAAGGTGGGGGGGGGATTCAACCCTCCCCATGTTGTTGTTTTTTTTTTAATTGGATTTTTCTGCAAACCACAGAGTCCCCTGAGTCTGTAGAAAAACCTATTGGGGGAGAGTATGCCCCCTATCTGAGGAAATAAGTATCCACACATAGGGGGCATGTTGGGAATTAGATATATAGATTTAAACATGCATGCTGCTATGTGGTTATAATGATCTATTCCACTGGGTTCATACAGGACTGACTATAACTCCCTGGTGCATATACAGTAATACATGTTTGCCTGGTCAAACAGATGAGCAGCTACTTCAGATGTGACAATGAGTACCCATTCTGAAATTCAAAGCTGGAGTGTGAAAACGAATAGCTGGAACCATTGACCTGTCAGCTGTGGGGCTAGATGAGGAAGCAGGATAGGCTAAAATCTCTGGTGCTTTGAGTGTATGTGGGGAATGTTACATGTCAGGGATTAGATGACCTAAAATAAGTTTCTGCTCGCTATGTAAATTACATGAGACATTCTTGTAGTTTGGATTGGTTTATTCCCTGGATGAAACACGCACTTTTGAGCAAGGGAAATGTAGTTGGATGAAAATATGCCAGCAGTAGTATATACAAGAACTATTTGTTTTGAGGTGGCCGTGTGTGGATTTACATTTTCACAATCAGCTAATGTTTATTTGAATTTTAAATCTTCTGCATGTTTCCCAGATTTTTTAATGCTCTACTCATCTCAACCTAGATGTAGTTTACAAAGCAGTTGCCAACTCCCCTTTGATCTGTTTGCCAGTACTTGCCCTGTACTCAGGAATCAGTACAAGTCCATGGGTCAACAACTAACAATGTGGCAAGTTTTGTTGTTTATACATGCACAGTGCCAAACGCCATTCAATAATTACAGCAAATACAATAACAGAATAAGGAACAGAAACTTTGCAAACTGTTTATTAGTTTCTTTTGGTACCTTGGAACATTTTACGGGGGATTCCCACAATGAGAGAAAGGCATGCACAGAATGTCAAAATCCCATGTCCTTTCTCAGCAAACGGCAGCTTTGACCTATCTCCAGATTTCTTCCAAACTTCTTTCACACAACTACAAAATCTGTCACAGGGAGTGTCTGCTTCTTATAATCATTTATCTGTTCCTTCCTCTGCCTACTGATGTTGGTGGAAGTATATCTCCATAATCTTTTTCCTGTTTGAGCAGATCAGTCGATTACCCTTTGACCCAAGAATTATTGTCTAATGGTAAAAAACACTGCCCAGGGTCATCACAATTTTTAACATTGACAGAGTCTCTTCTCTTCCAGTCAGACTGCTACTTAACAGGGCTGAAATTTTTTCCAAATGCGAATTGAAGATTTTAAAATCCCCATTCATTCTATTTGTGACTGCTGTCTGCTTATTACTGCAATCATGACTTTTTACAACCAATTTCAGTGCTAACAACAGTATTCAAAGATATGTGCTAAACTGCTTTGGGAGCACAGCAGGATGTACTTCTCTTCCTGGAGAACGGAATCACCCTCTAGTACTTGGAAAGTTGAAAGAGAAGCCCCAGCCTCTGCTACCCAAAATTAGCTACAGTTTGTCAATGGTTCAATGACATCTATTTGATACATATCACACACCTTTGAAAACCTCACAGTGCTGAGTGGCAGAGAAGCAGCAGATAAACTTCACAGGCAGCTGTCTAAAAATCAGGATGCACAAAGGACAACTTTGATGTAAGTCTTTCATGGTGTTTGTAAAAGAGGAAGATTTAAAGCCGATGCTGCTACCTTGAAAGTGTATGTGGAAGCACTAAAATCTTCAATGAATTTTATACAGCAACATCTGATTCCTAAGGCCCTATGGAGAAATGGCTGTGTCATTCTGCACACATCTCTGTATGCATTGTTGTTGTTTTTAATCGTCAAAGCCTTGTGTGTGTGTGTGTGTGAAATATAAATCGTGCACTTCAGGTGCAAATGCATGACACAAGTCTGCAATGAAATAGAAACTCAGAGCGTGTATACTCTGATCAAACTGCTATTTCTTTTCTGCAAAAAGATTTCATAAATCGTTTAACCTATTTCAGTGTAAATAAGAGCATATTATGATACATCCAGACTTTTTGAGATTCAGAAGTCGATTACTTTGGGTCTTTCATGATTTTTTTACGTTCCACCCAAAATAATACTTGGGCACCAAACTTAACATGAGTTGAGCATAAAACCTACTTATTTTTCTATATGTGTTATTTAGTAAAAATTAATATCTATTAATTTCCACTGAAATCAATGAGATTTAAATACAAGACTAGCTCTTTGCTGAATTATTACCCTACCAATAAACCTTTTAGACTGATTTGTATATCTGTATGATTATTCTTCCACATTGCTCTGCAAATGCCTTTGAAGTTTTTGAGTGTGAAAGCTTCTTGCATTGTGCCCAGAACAAAGGCTCCACAAGATACAAAATACTTTTGTTGTTCAGTCGCACAGTCGAGTCCGACTCTTCGCGACCCCATGGACCAGATCCCGCCAGGCCCTCCTGTCTTCCGCCGTCCTCTACAAAATACTAGTTAGATGTTAAAATTGGTTTTACTGTAGCTATTCTCTGTAATGTGATGATCCTTTACATTATTGGTCTAATGATACCTTGCACATATGACTGGAATGTCAACTATATTATTATTTAAAATAATCCATCCATTACATTTTATAGATATCTAATATTCTGAAGTAAGTGAGTCCACTAAAATAAAGAGTAACCCAATCGAGGTAAAAAAAAATCAAAGGACCTTCAGATGCTAACCTTCTCTATGGTTGTTTCTGAAGGTCACTTCTCCAGTTCTTTTTCCCCCTTACTCAGAGACCCCTTCAAAGCAAGCAATTATGCCTGACTCTGTATTTTCCCATTGTGAAGGTAATGAGACCATGCTGCCACAAAGTGTACTTTCATGCATCAAAAATCAGCCCAACAAAAGGGGACTCATGAGACCAATTTTATAACGTGTAAAATTAAGTCAACCTTGGACAGGTGCCAAATGGGAGGTAGGCACATGGCTTATTTTGTTGCTGACTATATGGCTTTCATTTAGCCACCTGCTCACCAATCAATTTCCATTTCCCCATAGTTACTAATTTTACACCTATAACTAGATCCAGAATCACTGATTATTTGAGGCTGATTTCATGATTCACAAAGTTACTCTTCCGCTGTGATCTAAAGAAGCTATTTAGCAGTTCGAAAGCAAGAAATTGCAAGTAAATAAATAGGTACCACTTCGGTGGGAAGGTAACAGTGTTCCTTGCGCATTGGTGTTTCATCATGCCGGCCACATGACCATGGAAACGTTTTCGGACAGCACTGGCTCTTCGGCTTTGAAACAGAGATGAGCACCGCAACCCTAGAGTCGGACTCGACTGGCTTTCGAGCAAGGGAAACCTTTACTAAGGAGAAGGTAGATAGGGTTTTTTTTCTGTAAATGATGTATTGCCACAGTTCCCACACCTAAAGACTTTGCAAACTGATATATTTCCTATACCTGATATATTTGAAGAATGTTTGAGATGGACCTCATGTGTCATGTGTTTGGATTCATTTGCCAAATTGTTGTCCACTCTCCCAGTTTAGTGAGATCTTCCTGGAACTCTTCACGATCAGCCTTGGTTTTCATCATCCTAAATAATTTGGTATAACCTGCAAACCTGACCACAAATGAAATAGGGCCAATCCTAGTACTGAACCCCACTGCTCACTTTCCTGCATTGTGAGAACAGTCTTTTTCTTTCTACTTTCCACTACATTTAAGTAATTTTTAAGCTGTCTTCTTATCCCATGACTATCAAGTTTACTCAGGAGTCTTTGCTGAGATACATTGTCTAAAACCTTTTAGTAGTCCAAGTATATAATGTCTACTGGATCACCATTTTCTGCAAATGATTGCAGAGGCAGGGCTTCCCTTTGCAGAAGCCATGCCAATTTTGTCTCAGCAGTTTTCTTCTTCTTCTGTGTATGTGGTTCTATTTAATCTTCTAACTCTATCTTTAGTAAAGTTTCTACTAATTTACCTAGGTTGGCAACATTCAGATAGGACCTGGAGATTTCCCAGAATTACAATTGATCTCCAGGTGACAGATCAGTTTCCCTGCAGAACATGGCTGATTTGAAGGGTGGACTCTGGCACTGTACCTCGCTGATGTCCCTCCCCTCCCCAGGTTCCACCCTCAAATCTCCAGGAATTTTCCAACCATGAGTTGGCAACCTGACCTGGGACAGATGTTAAGCTAATTGATTTGTAATTTCCTGGTTCCCTTCTGTATCAGTGTTACTCTCCAGTCCTTCAGTGAGAAGGCCATTTTTAGCCCCAAGCTGCATACACAGGTTAGTAGAACAACAATTTAAACTTGACTTCTTTAAGAACCTTAGGGTAATATGTAGGGTTGCCAGGTCTGGGTTGGGAAATATCTGGAGACTTTGGGGGTGGAGCCAGGAGAGGGCGGGGTTTGGGGAGGGGACAGGCCTCAGCAGGGTACAACGCCACAGAGTCCACCCTTCAAAGCAGGCATTTTCTCCAGGGGAGCTGATCTCTGTCAGCTGGAGATCAGTCATAAAAGCGGGAGATCTCCAGGCCCCACCTGGAGGCTGGTAACCCTAGTAATATGCCATCCAGACCTACAGATATATTGTTTTTTAATTTGCCTCATTATCCTAGAAATTAATCTCTCATCACCCAATTTGTCTCGATTCTTCAGACTCTGTTACCAGAAACAGTAGATCTGGTGTGTGTACAATCCACAAATGATTCATTCAACTTCTCTGCCATCTCCCTGTAGTCCTTAAGCAATCTTTTTATTAATTTATCATCCAAAGGCCCAACTGCTTCCCAAGCCAATTTCCTGCTCCTGATATATTTAAAGAAATTGTTGGTGTTTTTAAGCAATGTGCTCCTCAAATTCTCTTTTCACTCACCTAATTGTTAGTGTATACTCCTTTTGCCATACCTGCTCTCTTTTCTGTTCTCCTTACTGGGGTAAGTAAACCTTCCACTCTTTAAAGGAAGCCTTCTTGACTTTTATGGTTGCTTTAACTTGATTCGTTAACCACGCAGGCATCGTTTTAGACTTGGTGATACCTTTCCTAACATGAGGAATGCATTCTCTCTGGAACACAATTAACATGGTTTTAAATAACATCATTACTCTGTATGGGGAAAGAAAACCAAGGCAGTAGTATTAAGCAGGCTTGAGTGATTGCCCGTTCTTTTGCTGCAACCAGCTGGTGCTGGGTTACCTGGCAGTCACTTAATTATCTAAATAACAACAAAGTTGCAGAGCCAGACATTTGATAACAGATTGTCTTAAAACAGTAAGTAGTTCAAGCTAGGAAACTTGGCAGAACTACTGACCTTGACTGAATTCTATGTAGTAAAATAGGGGAAATGGAGGAGATAAAGCAAGACCTCCTGGACTAATTCATCCATTCAAAGTGAAAAAGAGGAATGAAAGCCAGGCTACATCTCTTATTTTCTTCTTCTCTGGCTTTTTTCAAAGCTGCCCGTAAGGCTTGTCTTATGAAAGGTGGTGTTAAAAATGATTTCTGGCTGACTTCTCTGTGGTTCTCAGACCAGATGGAGGGGGTACCACTTCAACCAGGCCAAGCAAGTAAGTAGTCAACTAAGCTCTTTGAGCTGGACAAAGAAACATCTAGTACAATATTTATTTATCATTAAACTATATGTAACGTGTTTACAGCACATTTGATACAATAGGGTAACCAGATGTCCTCTTTTTGGGGTGTCTGTCCTCTTTTGTGCTCTTTTAAAAAAACTGATGAAAACATCCTCTTTTTGGGTTGGAAGGTTAGAAATATTCCTAGTTAGTAGTAGCAATTATTGCAGCTTAACTTGTTTGAAGTATGTCCTCTTTTTTTGCTATTCAATATATGGTAACCCTAGATACAAGCACTTTGATACATACAAGGACATCAGCAAGTAACCTTAACATATGCCACCACACACTCAAAAACAACAAGAATAACAACAAAACAACCCCGTGGGCATGGGCTGGAGGCTTCAATATCTAGAAGCAGTGTAGCTGGTAATTAAGATATTAGTGACAATGCCCTGCCAAATTTTCTCAGAAAAAAATAACGCTAACGTCTATTACTCATGATATAAACGATAGGCTTGAAGGGTAAATCCCTCATAATTTTTGACAAAATACATGGAAAGTTATAGAACGACCTTCAGCTTAGAATGAGGAGACACAACACTTCCAATAAAGATTTGAGAATATATGAGGCTGTCTAACATCCAATCAGATCAAGGATCCCTCTAGCCCAGATGTTGTCTGCTCTGACAGGCAGCAACTCTCACCAGGGACTCACCAAGGTCTTTATGGCTCTCAGGGATTATTTTCCCCCCCAAAACACACTCAACCCCCCCCCCCCAATTTCTCTCAAATAAAGTACCTCATATGATTTGTTTGCTATTTAAAATGAGCAGTCATTTGAGCAATTTTGAATTTACACAATTGGCGGTGTTTTGGCACGGTGGCTGGATGGGTAGTACCTGTTGGCACAGGACCACAACTTACTGCTTGCTTGGATTATGTACCTCTCAAGGTCCATCACAGACAGTTCATGTGTCATTAAAAACTGACTACATATTAAGTGTATAAACTGGTTTTGTACCTGCACAGTTAATGGCATTCATCATGCCGGCACATGATCAGAATTTACTAAATCAAACTGTGTTTCCCAACCAGAAATGCAAAAACATGAAAAGTGTTTGCAGTACAACTATTTATTTCAAAAGCTGACAAGGCTACCAGAGTGGTACAAGGAACATATTTATACAGCAGACCATAGGAAGGAGACAAGCCCTGCCCTGTAGCCAATCATCTCCAAATACACCATCCTTACACTCAGTAGTGGGCCTAGGAAAGCAAGTCCATACCAAGGGAAGATCAAGCAACATCATAGAACCTAGGGGTTGTCTTCTGGTTCCAACAAATATCGCAGTGGCTCAGTAGACTGTGGAAGAAGAAGAAGAAGAAGAAGAAGAAGAAGAAGAAGAAGAAGAAGAAGAAGAAGAAGAAGAAGAAGAAGAAGAAGAAGAAGAAGAAGAAGAAGAGGAGGAGGAAGAAGAGGGAGGAGGAGGAGGGGGAGATTGGATTTATACCCCGCCCTTCACTACCCAAAGGTGTCTCAGAGCGGCTTACAAACTCCTTTCCCTTCCCCTCCCCACAACAGACACCCTGTGAGGTAGGTGGGGCTGAGAGAGCTCTTGACAGAAACTGCTCTTATCAGAACTACGGCTTGCCCAAAGTCATCCAGCCAGGTGCAAGTGGAGGAGTGGGGAATCAAACCCGGTTCTCCCAGATTAGAGTCCGCACACTTAACCACTACACCAAAGAGGGGCGTCTAAACATTTCCACAAGCATCTCTACTTGCATAACATTATAGTTCTTTTCATTGTGGTGATGCAGCAGTTGCTGTGTCAAAGGTAACATATGTTCATTGCTTATATGGTTGTCAAGAAAGAATTAAGCCATAAATCATTGAAACGTCACAGAAGGGGGGAGGGATCAGCAAGACACACAGTGCAGAGATTTTGAGGCAGCATTCTTAAACAGATACACATATTCAAGTACCTGTAAAAGAAGATTTTGTTTACAGGATTACTAATTTAAGAAATAACAAAATATAAAATGCAGTCATTTGCGAAAATTAACTCTATTCTTTAATCTTGGCAGTTTTAAATTTCTGAATGACATATCGGGGAAGGGGGAAAGTTAGCATTTAGAGAAGACAGAAAATGCCCCAGTGGAAGTTCATGGTTCCATGGTTAATGCATGCACGGAAACTAGTCAAGCTCTCTGGCAACTAAAACCTAACCATGTGTAGGCCATTTCCTACTTGTCAGGGCTCTGGTATAAATACAAATTTTCAAAGTGAAGTTTCTGCCCTGCACTAAAATGTCATGGGGACAATCAGGGGTCATTTCGTATAAAAAGAGCTGCAGGAGCTCATTGGCATAACTTATTAGCATATGCCACACCCCCTGACATCACCGGAAGTGTGCGCCAGCCCCTCTGACAGGCAGAAGCACCTGGGATCCATTCTTTCCCCCCTCTCCCTTCCCTTCGCCTCCAAGTCGGGTGAATGAAAAGGGGAGGGGGAGGATCTCAGGCGCTTCTGCCTGACAGAGGTGCTGGCGTGCCCACAGCCAGCCTGGGTGCATTATAGAATCATAGACTCATAGAGTGGGAAAGGACCTCCAGGGTCATCTAGTCCAACCCCCTGCACAATGCAGGACATTCACCAATACCCACACACACACCCCAGTGTCCCCTGTTCCACGCCCAGAATATGATTAAAAAAAAACTGGTCTGGAGAAAAATTGCTTCCTGGCCCCAAAGTGGCGATCAGCATTTCCCTGGGCGTGTAAGAAAGGGCCACAAGAACTAAGCACTGATGCAACCCTTCCTGCTCAACCTCTCGTGATTTGCCTAAGTTCACACAATCGGCATTATGATCCTTTTAAAGTTGAAAGCTTGATATAAATGCAAAGGACTATTTGTAAGATTATCTGTAAGACACAAGACCAGGATGCATCTCACTTCTGGCAATCACTTGGAAAGACCCTATCACTCAGCTTCCATTGCCCC
>NW_015173689.1:173734-197608 GCF_001447785.1 Gekko japonicus | reverse complement strand
GCCAGAGACTTGTAGAGGAAGAGTCAAACTTTGGGGACTCACCCGTGCACCAGAGGGCCAAGGCAGCAGGAGGCAAGAAGCCTGGGCGAGCTGGGCTCCTCCATGCCTGGCAGAAGATGAGGCAACGCCGCTCAGACATCACACGCAAGAGGTGGAATTTGGCCCTATGAGTCCAAGGCCACCACCCTGGGGCTCAGGGAGGCAAGGGAACATTTCGCCCCGCCCCTCCACTCGTGTGGGCATCGCAGCTGCCGCTTTTTAAAGAGCTCCTATCGCAGCTGCCGCTTTTTAAAGAGCTCCTATCGCAGCTGCCGCTTCCACTCGTGTGGGCATCGCAGCTGCCGCTTTTTAAAGAGCTCCTATCGCAGCTGCCGCTTTTTAAAGAGCTCCTATCGAGAGCTGGGGGAGCCAGAATGACATCACACACGAGAGGTGGAATTTGGCCCTACGAGTCCAAGGCCACCACCTTGGGTCTCAGGGAGGCAAGGGAACGTTTTGCCCCGCCCCCACGTGGGCGTCGCAGCTGCCGCGGAGAACAGCGGCGGCGGCCATAACTTTTTAAGGAGCCCCAAAGGAGAGCTGGGGGAGCCAGAATGACCTCTCACGCGAGAGGTGGAATTTGCCCCTAAGAGTCCAAGGCCACCACCGCGGGGCTCAGGGAGGCAGGGGAACATTTCCCCCCCCACACACACACCGTGTCCCAACTGATGGCTGGTGGAAGTAGGGGGCGGGGCTTATGTGCCCGCCCCCTGGGTGCATGAGGCCTGGGGACAATATACAAGCAATGTGACTGCATAGCCTTTGAGGCTAACACTGTAGCCGGAAAACATGCAAGCATTATTTTCCCCACTATTTGTTTGCAGCCAATGTTAATGATAAAGGAGACAGCCCCAAAGGTACTTTTGTCATTTCCAACCACTGTTGGGCCTGAAGCCCTTGATGTGCACAGCAGCCTACAGCTAATACAGACTGATAAATATGTATTGCAAAAACAATGATGAATATGTTTAGTCTGGCAAAACATAACAAAAAATTGAGAAAGATCTTTTTAGAGTTCAAGACAGCTCTTCTGATTTTAAGTCAGTTCTGAAATTAACAGACCCCACCGTAAATGACAAAAGAAGAAAAGGGAAAGGAAAGTGGATTCTGGCAGACTATCAAATGCAAAAGAATTTATAGAGTCTAGGCGAATAATTTCAGACAATGTATACAATAAACATAGTAGAATATCCATACATTCAGCTATCCAAATGAAATGCAGTTCCAGAGTTCAGGGTACAATCCTGTTTTTGAAGTCTTAAAACCAGTTCAACAACCCATTTACAAATAAGAGACTATAAAATATAATACAATGTAAAATATAATACAGTGTAATTTTCCTTTCAAGAACAAGATACTAGAATGAATGTTGATATGCACATTCATGGCAATATTTGGCATTTCGCCGGCGATACCTTGGAAGCTGCTTCAAGCAGGTCTGCAGAGGTGGCATGCACATTTTCTAACTAAATAAATACCCTGCTTGTTGTCCTCCTCATTTTTAAGGGGAATGGAAACAGAGAGATAGTTGGATGAAAGTGGATCTTCATAATAATGGAAAACATTCTGTTCCCAAACTGATTTCTACACCTGTTTTTCAAGAGGACCAGGATGTGTGAAAGTGGGGGTGGGGGTGAGACCTGCACTGAAGACAATTAACTGTCATTATGTGGATGCTTAAGAACAAAACACCTGCCTCAGTTTGAACGACAACTCTCTGGGTAGAAGCACAATTTTTAATTTGCCTTTTCTTCAAACCTTTACATTTATATTTACAATTTAATTTTTTTAAAGAAGAGTACATAGGCTAAAAATGTATGTGATCATATAAATGGAATCCTTCACATAATTTTTTTTAAATTTTTTAAACATGGTATATATGATCAAATGAACATTTGCAACAATCCAGATCTTCATATGGTATAAATTATTAAATTAATAGAAACCCTGCCAATCTACACAATGAAGTTATGTGCTGTATACAATAAAAGTGCAGCATCTGGCCAAGCAACTGTGGAAACCATGCAGGTCACATTCAGATTCCTAGCCAGCACAGAAACACCACAGGCCCAAAGAGCTCAGATGTCTATGCCAATGTTTCGAATTTTGAACTGACCCATATTAATTGTTCAATGGAGTGTAATAAACAACTGCATTTTTCAGTAGGATTATTGAAGCAATAAAGTGTAAGTGTTCCTTTGCAGCTATTGTGGTCAATCATATTATTCTAGCTATCATAAATGTGGACTACATTCTAGGGGCCAAGCACTCCCTGTGTGCTTTCCCAAGAAAGAAAATATTGTGACATTCACTCCCTTAATGTATGTGTGCAAATTCCTAATAAAATTAATAGGTATTACACCGGGGAATGAAGGATAATCTCAGCTCTTGGTATGTGCCAAAAAGAAATTCAGTGCTAAAATAAATTAATTCTGCTGCCTCTAGTAATTCAGCTACCTTGAGGCACCAATGTCTATTATAAGTTAATGGCCTGAAATATTTATTTCAAATGTTTTTCATCCTAAGGAGAGAAAATAAATCTAATTTTGCTCATCAAAGTATCAACACTTCCCCCCCCAGAAAGGAATGGAACCCACTTCCAATCAAAATTCTACATTCACTTGAAAAACAGAGTAGTCCAACCATGTTGAGACAATGAAATGTGTAGCAGTTAATGACAGGATTCAATGAGCTATGTAAATATATTTTGTATCATTGGGGACCTAATAGTATTAGATTAACTTATTTTTCTCTCATATTCTTATATGAACCAGATCAAAATATTTTATTTAATATCTGAATTGTCTGACATACAAATTGCAATGTAAGGAGCTTTTCTGAATTTGCTGAGGCTCTGAAGACATTTTTCCCACCTCTCCCCCCCTTTAATTCCATCTCTCTTCAAAGCATGGAACATCATCTCCCACTCATAAATAGTTTAAAGCTATTAAAAGCAAACTGAGATTGATTTCTTTCCAGTTAATTGAGATGGAAGATTTTGTTTCTTGTTAAATACTGGGTTCAAGACGCATTGCAGTAAACAGGTCTACTTTATTAAGTGATTTCAGGAACAAGACTGAAACCTCAGGGCAATAGCCCTGTTTAAATAGTATGCAAAACCCACACCCAAACACACCCAACTTTCAACGGTAGGCTATTTACACAACATTAGTTCCTCATCGGTCACCTCCAGAGTCCTGGTGGACTATTGTTCTAGAGCTCCAAGCTCAGCCAGTCTCTGGTAAACAGTCCTGGAATATTCCAGCCCTAATACATAATATTTCTATATTTAATTGTTTTCATCTAGCAGGCCCGGACATCATAAGCAAATCACATCTGGTTTCTGAAGTGAGCATTGCAATCCTCAAATCTTGTGCACTCTCTCCTTTCTCCCTGTACGTGTGGAGGCATGTTGAAGACTGCCAACCTTCACAAGTCCTTGGTCTGACGCTAGTTTGTTCTGCTCTATATATCTGAATACCTTAGCAAATTGGTGTTTCTCCCACCCACCCACCCAAAAACAGGATTCCAAACTAGGATTAAACCATGGGTTAAAGGCCTGAGCTGTGCTCCAGGCCAGCCTACATCCCTGCTTTGGGGGCATAGTGATGCAGCGGCTGTGCTGAGCAACTGGTATGAAGTACTGCCTTTTGGTCCAAGTGCCTAAAGTTGCTTAAAGATAAAGGTTTCCCTTGCTCAAAAGCTAGTTGAATCCAACTCTAGGGGGCAGTGCTCATCTCAGTTTCCAAGCTGAAGAGCCAGAGCTGTCTGAAGACATTTCCGTGGTCATGTGGCCAGCATGATTAAACACTGAGGCACACAGAATGCTGTTACCTTCCCACCAAAGTGGTACCTATTTATCTACTTGCAATTTCTTGCTTTCGAACTGCTAGGTTGGCAGCAGCTGGGGCCAGAGATGGGAGCTCACTCTGTCACATGGCACTCAGGTCTCAAGCTGCCGAACTACAGACCTTCCAGTCTACGGCTCAGTGTCTTAAATCTCTGAGCCACTGCAGCCCCTTGCTCTAAAAAGCATGCTGTGTGTAGGCAACAGAATGAGGAAGCAAAATGGCCGGTACCATTTAAAACTGTAGCGTTTCTAACAGTCTTAAATTATCTTTCTGTGGAAAAACCCATGCAAAGACAAAACCAGTAAAGCAAGAAGAGGGTTGGGATAATACTTAAAAAACAAACAAACTAACAGGATGTTAGCATTCAAAAGTGGTATCTCCAATCTGCCAACTGAAGTAGTACAGATCACTTTACAACCTAAGGACCTTATCACATCAGTCTGTTCCATATGTTTAACAGGTCTATTATGTTCGCTCTATATATAATGTGCATACACACGCATCCCTCAAAAATAGTAGGTTTCTTACACATACCTAGCAAATGAAAATTAATAAACAGAGCTTTGGAGTGAAAGTCTGGCTGAGAAGATAGCAAAATATTTAATTGTAGTGCTTCATAACTACATGATTGTGGGGTGGGTGGGGGGGGGGGGGGGGATGATAGTACTTAACAAAATCCCCCTGCATGTCTCTTAACATCCCAAAGGTGTAATTATTTTATTCTTGTGGCTTTAACCAGACTAAGTTGCTTGATTAATAATGTGTGTGGATATATGACATATCTATTTGTGAACACTTTTTTTTTTTTTTTTTGCAAATTCCTTTTCATTCTGGACAACCCTAGGAATGGGAAGCTGAAATCCCTGACAGTCTGATTTCCAGCTGCAGACTGGAAAAGGTTACATTTTTGGAACATCTGTAATCATTTGTGTGCACTGCAGAGTTAATTAGCTGTGTATGGATTTTATGACGCTCACTTCATTTCTCTCTCTTATATAGATATCATTTGTGTTTTGCATTCTTTAAGCCTTTTATGGTTTCCCTATGGATTTTTTAAAAAACCTGAAATATTTCTTTAAAGCCAAAGAATAACATATATATACACACAAGATTTGTTTTTTCAGCTTGTAATGTGTCAGAAGGATGAATATCAATATGATTTAATAGTTCCTTGCTTACCTGTTCAGTATTGCTGACAAATTTGAATAGAAAAACAGAAGCATTCAGTACTCTACAAAAGAACTTGGGAATTCTGATGTACTTAACTTGCATTCTGTCTTTTAGAAATGGCCACAAACATACATAGCATTCAGTGTAATAATCCAATAATAGAAGGCCTAGAGGTTCATTCATCATACATTTTAGATTCTTAAATACATGTTTAAGGATATATATGTTCTGCACATGAGTAAGGATATAATTGCCTGATATTCTACAATGAAGCATGGAGGTGTTGTTTTCTTCATAACTCTTGTTTCATTTCAAATAATATTACCCCCAGTATACATGCAAACAAGTACTGTAGTAAATGAAGGTGTGGTATATCACCATAAAGTTTATGAAAGGGTTTAAGTTACTTGCATTTTTCTACTAAATAAAAGTGTTGGATCCTCTAATTCTGTTCTGGGAATGGTGGATCCTTCTTCCTGTTTGAGAGCCTTTTACTTTTGCCTTCTAGTTTGGGAGACTTTTGTAACTCCTCTTTCACCCAAGCAAGGCTATTTGTACTGGTAAGGATGAATTACAGGGCTCCCCCATTAGCAGGATTGAATTATAGCATCCAACCCAAGTTTTTCCTGAGTAGAAGTACCAAATGAAAGGCTGACCAGCTAAAAGAAGAAGAGGAGGAGATTGGATTTACCCCACCCTCCACCACCCAAAGGAGTCTCAAAGCAGCTTACAATCCCCTTACCTTCCCATTTCCACAACAGACACCCTGTGAGGTAGATGGGGCTGAGAGAGCTCTCTTGACAACTGCTCTTCAGAGAACAGCCCTGAAGTGGAAAATTATACATTTGGCATCATTAGCCATTGGACTATATTGTTTTTTATACCTGTATCAATTTTCTAAGGACATGAAAAGGGCTGTACACACAGTCCAAGTGTGGAAGCACTGGTCCTCATAAACAACATTTTGGCAAAGCTGCCACAATGTCATACATACTTTTCTGCATGCTCTTGTGATGGTTATATGTGGGGGATCTAGAGTAGACTAGACTAGAACAAAGTATGTGTTATTATGCTAAAGAGCAGGAACTTGCATTAGTGATGGGTTTTTACATTGTATAAGGTAAAGGTTTCCCATGCTTGAAAGCCAGTTGAATCTGACTCTAGGGTGTGCTGCTCATCTCCATTTCCTAGCCGAAGAGCCAGCACTGTCCAAAGACGTTTCCGTGGTCATGTGGCTGGCATGACTAGACACCGAGGCACATGGAATGCTGTTACCTTCCTACCAAAGCAGAACCTATTTATCTGCTTGCAATTTCTTGCTTTCAAACTGCTAGGTTGGCAGAAGCTGGGACCAGAGCTCATTCCATCATGCGGCACTCGGGTCTCGAACTGCTGAACTACCGACTTTCCAGTCTACAGTTCAGCGTCTTAACCACTGAGCCACCACAGCCCCTTACATTGTATAAAAGGTAAAGGTTCCCTTGCTCGAAAGCCAGTCAAATCCGACTCTAGGGTTGCGGTGCTCATCTCTGTTTCAAAGCCGAAGAGCCAGCGCTGTCCGAAGACGTTTCCGTGGTCATGTGGCCGGCATGACTAAACGCCAAGGCGCACGGAACGCTGTTACCTTCCCACCGAAGTGGTACCTATTTATCTACTTGCAATTTCTTGCTTTCGAACTGCTAGGTTGGCAGGAGCTGGAACTAGAGACGGGAGCTCACTCCATCATGCGGCACCCGGGTCTTGAACTGCTGAACTACTGACCTTCCACTCAGCATCTTAACCACTTGAGCCACCGCAGCTCCTCTTACATTGTATACCCATGCTAAAATAGCGTGCACTGTATGTGGTATGCACATAGTGGAAAACAACTAGTTTTCTAGACAGAAAGGATAACCATGTAACAAGGTATAAAATACTACCCTGTAACAGTCCTGTTCCAAAGAACAGCAAAGAACCATGTGTTTTGAAATATGTTATATTTAAAATCACATCCCAAAATTTCAATGACGATTTATAGAATATTTACATAATTCAGGTATGCTGACCTCTGGAGCAAACTCCAGTAGAGGGACAAAGAAATTTCAGTTGTATATTCTTGTCACAATCCAATCCAGCCTCTTCATTGAAAGTTGAACACTACTTTGGAATAGTTGTCTGAACCTACATATGACCCCAGGAAGGGTATTTGAGCTGACAAATGTGCTAGAAACACCATAAAATCCTATTGATGTTTCAGAATTTTGGAAATGAAAAGAAAATTAAGGTATCTGAGCCTTTATCAAAACACTTGTATCAAGAACAATGCTCTTTATCAAAAGTTTCAAACACATCTGTATTTTCCCCTCCATAAACAGGTGCAAAACCTCAAACACTGCATAAAACTTTCCATATGCATTTTAGTCACATTAAGATCAAAGAAATGGAAGTTTCTGTAACATTTGTAATGGAATATGGAACATTATTGGTATAAATATAATGTAGTCTGGAAGCAAAATTCTCCAAGACACCAGCTGTCCTTTGTCAATGTTAATTAAGAAGCCCTTTCCTTAAAAACATGTGCCACCCCACCCCAAGATTTTTAAAAAATGCTATAGGAAACTGTTTTTAATCTTTAATGGTAAGCCATTTTGTCTCTGTGGGAGAGATGTGGGAACGAAGTGATATGTATGGAGAAAAAGGAAAGTTGTGATTGGAACAATTCATTCAAAAGTAACAAAGGCATCACTGCTGTGAATTCCTCTTAGTAAAATGGTGTATCAATAGCTATCTTCTGGCATACTGGAAGAATACAATGGAAGTTATTACAATAAATATTCTCTTGTCTAGATGCTCGGTCACTATCATTTTAAGATTTTTAAGGCTATTTTTCAATATATAGAACTTCCAGGTTATTAAGACAAACCAAAATGACCAAAAAAAAAAAATGTGCAAGCTTTTGAATTCTCCAGAACTCTTCATCAAGCTGAATGTTAAAAATGGAGGAGAAGGGGATAAAAGGGTCTTTGGGGCCATGATCTTGAGGCCAGGCTCCTGCTTCTGTATAGAAATGACTTATGAGGGACTAGAGTGCAGGGCAAAACTGTTATCAGGTACTCTTGGATCTGCATGAAGAAAATAGTGTGAATAATGAGAGTTTATGCCATGAGCACAAAATCCCATGGTTAATGAAATGACCAGACACTAAATGGAACACACAACCAACTCCACACTGACCCCAGCATTTCCTAAGTCTGTATGACTTGCAATACAGGAGAAGAAGAATCGCCTCAGAATAATAGTCTGAAATGTCCCCACCCTCCTTTTTAAAATACCCTTCCTGGAGAAGAGTTTTAGAGAATCCAGAAGAGCTTGCACCCTGTTTTGTCATCCTGGCTGGTTTTAAAGAATATTGTGTGGATTTTTGTCTTCACAGTATTAGCTGAATATTTTATTGTTCTTACACAGAATTTTGTTTTTATCTTCAGTTTAGGCTACCTTGAAAATAAAAGATGATCTGTGCTCCTACTTCGATACACATCTAGCTTCACATTGACATTTACTTTCCATTTACATCTCAGTAGCTGTGCATCAGCAGGAGCCAATTACTTGGTGACAAGGCTAGGCGGAAGGGACATTTTATCTCTCTTACAAGCTGACAACAGATGGCAGTCTCTCCCAACTCCACTGCAAAAATAGTCACCAATATTTTCTAGCTAGTAACTGGTGCTGCCATTTGATTAACACAATCTGGGTAAATAGCACGTTTCTGGAAAAGGAACCAAATAAGTATCTCTGAACAAATGGTTCTTCAATTTTCTCCCAAATCTTCAAGGGCAAGATGACGCTGATAAGGAGAGAGAAAAATCCCACAGAGAAAAGAAGAACTTTGTAGAATAACAGGAAGGTTACAAGGATGATACTCAGGGCATAACTACACATTATGTACAGTTATGTGATTTATTTATTTTTTGCCCAAACTGTTTTAAAAAAAGAGTTGAAGCTGGGATTTTTATGGGAGGGAACAGAGTGGGGGAAGGTTTAAATCTTTCTTTTCGTCCCATTTTCCCACTGAAAGCTGTTCTTGCCAAACTGCTTCAACATTTCTGGAGAAAGTTTATAGGAAACTACGTTTTCTCATGCAAGAAATTCTGATGGGACCATAAACCGTGGTTTCCCCACAGCCTGCAACACAAAACATGATTAGCACAAACCATGGCTTGGCATTACATTTGAATCAACTGCTGCTTTAAAAAAACATCAACTGAACTTTGTTGTTGTTGTTCAGTCGCACAGTCGAGTCCGACTCTTCGCAACCCCATGGACCAGATCCCGCCAGGCCTTCCTGTCTTCCGCTGTCCTCTGAAGTTGGCTCAATTTCATGTTTGTTGCATCTATGACACTGTCTAACCATCTCATCCTTTGCCGTCCCCGTCTTCTTTGACCTTCAATCTTTCCCAGCATTAGGGTCTTCTCCAGTGAGTGCTCCCTTCTCATTTGGTGGCCAAAGTATTTGAGCTTCAGTTTCATTATCTGGCCTTCCAGGGAACAGTCAGGGTTGATTTCTTTTAGGATTGACTGATTTGATCTTCTTGCAGTCCAAGGGACTCTCAAGAGTCTTCTCCAGCACCATAGTTCAAAAGAATCTATTCTTCGGCGCTCGGCCTTCCTTATAGTCCAACTCTCGCAGCCATACATGACTACTGGGAATACCATTGCTTTGACCATGCAGACTTTTGTTGGCAGGGTGATGTCTCTACTTTTTATCATGCTGTTTAGGTTCGCCATCGCTTTTTCCTCCCAAGGAGCAGGTGTCTTTTAATTTCATGGCTGCTGTTACAGTCTGCGGTGATCTGGGATCCCAGGAATGTGAAGTCTGTCGCTACTTCCACGACTTCCCCTTCTATTTGCCAAGGAGCTACCAAGATGCCATGATCTTATTTATTTTTTTTAAGTTGAGCTTCAAGCCCACTTTTGCACTCTCCTCTTTCACTCTGAGCAAAAGGCTCTTTAGGTCCTCTTCACTTTCTGCCATTAGAGTGGTATCGTATGCATATCTGAAAACTGAACTTTGCCCAGGGTTTAAAGATTCTGGGGTGATATCCAGTGGTACTGTAAAGAAAATGGGCTATTTTTGCTGATTCTCCTTTCCACTGTAGCCTCCCATGCCCAGCACTATTCCTGGGATTGTTCACCATACACCTTGCCAAGCACTGCCAGAAGCAGCATTAAGGGCACCCAGGTCCAGGAGTGCAATGTAGCAACTCCAGCCAATTTCACATATTCAGTTTTAATGTTTTAGTCAGAATATCACAAATGTACAATAAAACTAGTGCAGCAACATCTAATAACAGCTACCAAGATGCCACAATGGACCAGAACCAACGTGTTGAAATTAAATCAGAAGGGGTTTCGGCTAAACTTTAGGAAGAACTTCCAGAAGAGTGGTTCCTCAGTGGAACAGGCTTCCTCGGGAAGTGGTGGGCTCTCCTTCTTTGGAGGTTTTCAAACAGAGGCTAGATGGCCATCTGACAGCAATGTGGATTCTGTGAACTTAGGCAGATCATGAGAGGGAGGGCAGGAAGGGTTGCCTCAGTGCTTAGTTCTTGTGGCCCTTTCTAACACACCCAGGGAAATGCTGATCACCACTTTGGGATCAGGAAGCAATTTTTCTCCAGGCTGGTTTGGCCAGGGATCCTGGAGAATTTTTGTCATCTTCTGGACATGGAACAGGGGTCACTGGGGGTATGGAGGGGGAGGTATTTGTGAATTTCCTGCCTTGTGCAGGGCGTTGGACTAGATGACCCCGGAGGTCCGTTCCAACTCTATGATTCTATAATTAAGGCAACAGCAGGCTATAATTAAAGGCAGAGCCAAAAAACCCCACTATCACAAATCCTTAGGAGACATGAAACGTTTTCACCTGGGTCCTAAAACTCAAAAAGTGCCTTCATAGCTGCTTTGTTTCTTAGTGAGCTCCTTTACTAAGCAGCAACTGCTGAAGGTGTCCTGATAACTAAAAGGTCACTGAATGAATTATGTGTGTTCGCCAGACTGAAGTGAACCACAAAGACACTTCACATTTGCAAACAGCATTCCTAAAGGACAGATGTTGCCTCTCGTCTTCTGTCTTTATCAGTAGGCCCAGCTGTTCTAGTGAATGATTTCATTGCTTTTTAAAAATCGAAACTTCCCCCAAGCATACTGATTAGTGGTTTGGGGTGATTTAAATACCAACAAGGCAATATTACTGAGATCCTGATTTTGGGCAGGGGGAGGAAAGCTGGCATACCCTGAAAAGCAAGGAGTCACAGGAGCCCCCAGCCCCCTCTCCACCCAATCAATTTGATTTTTTTTCCCTTAAAAAAAAAAGTTTAGAGCAACATTATTGTGACTGAATCAGTGAATTTTAAGTTTAGTTTTACCTGGCTCTGAAATTCCTTTGCTATTACGCCAAGCACAAGGGAGACTTTTCCAAGAACAGGAATATTGCACAAAGAAGTGATCAGCATAGAACATCAAGCAGTTGGCTTCAGCTATAAGGAAAACAGCGGTTAATGACAGGGGGAACCAAACCGCAGCTACATAGCTACAAGAGGACTAGAGCTGCCACTGACAAAATGCAGATGATTGTAATATTATGAACATCCAGATTTATGGTACTAAGTAGGACATGTTTTTAAGGGACTCTCATTGAGAATGCCATTCTTTAAAGGCAGCCCGCATTGTTTCTGTTTGACTGTTTTTAAACAATTTGGTATGGTTATTGCATTTCTGATCTCTAATGAATGACCAGTTTGAAGCATCTCTATAAATTACACAAATGAGCACTGGCCCTTTTCACTCCAGTAAAGATGACAATATTTCCTGTGCTTCAGCGTTGTTATCACTAGACGGCTGTGCACCATGATAAGGATCAAACGGTGGTCAGATGATCCCTTCACTTCCAGAAGAAATAAAGATAAAATAAAATAAAGAAGGTTCTCCCATCCATTGCTTTTCACTAGTCCTTGGATGAAAGGGAAAGCTCCTCTCTGTATTCCCCACTTTTAACTATCACCCAAACAATGCAAAGACAGAGTTACTTGCGGTTTCTTCCTAACTAACCATGAGAGCCCTTGATCCAGAAGGACAGCATCATTCTGTCATTCTGCACAGACTAGAATCCTTAATGCTAGCATACCAAAGACAGCTTACACCTTTGGCAGAATTTGATGGTTATTGACAGGGCTCTTTTTGTAGAGAAAGCCCAGCAGGAACTCATTAGCATAATAGGCCACACCCAACAGCAGGAACTCATTAGCATATTGGGCCACACCCCTGACAGCACAGCTTATTAGCACATTAGGCTGCACCCCCATGTTACCAGAAGTGTGCTCATCCAGCCACACCCATCTTTTGCTTGTTATTCTGTTTACCTTGTTTGTTGTCAAAACCCATGGCCTTTTTTTGTAGCAGGAACTCCTTTGCATGTTAGGCCACACACCCCTAATGTAGCCAATCCTAATGGAGTTTCTGCTGTTGGGTGTGGCCTATTATGCTAATGGGTTCCTGCTGGGCGTGGCAAACTTGGGAGCCAGCCGGAACTCTGTTCCTGTGCGTTCCTCTCCCAAAATAGCCCTGGTTATTGATTTGATCTCTATAGAACACAGTTTATTGGATCTCTATAGAACTCAGTGTTACAATAACCATTATCTGTTGTTGATTATTGAGAAATGGCTGAATGAAACAGTTGTGTGGGGGGGGAGATCCATTCATTACTTGAAGCCCAAACAGACAAGACTTGAGTCTTCTTTGACACTGAATACTGGGCTAAGTATATAGGGCTAAATATCCACTACAATCCACTACAAGGAAACAGGGATGCTGGCCTCCTGGTGCGACCTGGAGATCCCCAAGAATTACAGCTCCTCTCCAAACTACAGAGATCAGTCCCCCTGTAAAAAATGGATGCTTTTGAGGGTGGACTGTATAGCATTGTACCCCACTGAGGTCCCTGTCCTCCCCAGGTTCTTCCTCAAATCACCAGGAGTTTCCCAAACCTACCCCCCATCCTCTGCTGGTGGCCGGGGGGACCTGGCAGCCCTATGAGGAAAGGAAAAAAACACTGGATTAGTTAACTATTTTAACCATAAGCAGCTGTTGCATCATTGCATCAATTCTTTATTCTTCCCACTCATCCATCCATTTGCACCTGTTAATTCTAGATCCTTCCACAATCCGAGTTACAGATTGTAAGAAAACAGTTATAAAACCTCTGAGATGGTCAATATGGTTTTGTTTCTAAAGTCATGAACTTTCAGCCCTGCAGCAGACAAAGCAGCCATTGATTCCTGGCCTAGAAAAATAAGATCTCTTACTCAAAAGAAAAAAGCAACAAAAAAACAAATAACAGCTGTCCAGCTCAGAAACTGAAATTTCCTGTCCCAGTGAAATTTCCTTTCCCATATTACCCCAACCTGGATGGTATCAGCATGTCACTGAGAATGGCCGTTCCCTTAGGAAAGATGCTGCCTCTTGAGATGCTGCAAATGCAAGATGGGAGTACAAAAGGGGCTAGGCATTTTGAATTATTTTCTACCCAATTGTCTTGAACACCAATATTATTGTCCAGATCAAACAAGGGAAAGACAGGAATCTGACAGGCACTCTTCCTGTCCCCAAAGTTCCTTCCATTTTTACACACTAATGTGACATGAGTTTGGGGCCATGACCAAGGACCATAAATAAAGAGCAAAAAGGGATAGCTGAGCATTCCAGGGAAGTCCAGGAACTGGCCTTCTCTCTGTGTTTTCAGTTTTAATTTAGTAGTTCGAATACTGTGTGACCCCCTCCCCTTCAGTGCTGCAACACACACATATAATTAAAAAGTGGTGCATAATTAAAAATTATAAAACAATTATAAAAGTGGTGCATAATTAAAAAGGGCAGCATATGCAGCTTTCCTGCTGCACCTGGGTTATTGTGGATATCATAGAATCATAGAACTAGAAGAGACCTCCAGGATCATCTAGTCCAATCCACAGCACAATACAGGAAGTTCACAAATACCTCCCCCCCATCCCCCCAGTGACCCCTGTTCCATGTCCAGAAGATGACAAAAATCCTCCAGGATCCCTGGTCAAACCAGCCTGGAGAAAAATTGCTTCCTGACCCCAAAATGGTGATCAGCATTTCCCTGGGTGTATTAGAAAGGGCCACAAGAACTAAGCACCGAGGCCGCCCTTCCTGCCCTCCCTCTCATGATCTGCCTAAGCTCACAGTATCACCATTGCTGTCAGATGGCCATCTAGCCTCTGTTTGAAAACCTCCAAAGAAGGAGAGCCCACCACCTCCCAAGGAAGCCTGTTCCACTGAGGAACTGCTCTAATAGGGTTGCCAAGTGAATTTGTCTTACCGGCGGAGGAGCCTCGGTGGGCTCCGAGAGCCGTCCCTTGATGCGTGCGTGCACTTTGCGCACGCGCGCCACCAGCACGTCACCAGAAGTGACGTGCGACGTCAATCATATTGAAGCCGTGGCCCCGATCATCGGAGGGAAAACCATAGAGTTTTCCCTCTGACGATCGGGGCCATGTCCCCAACGTGATTGATGTGGTTGCGTCACCTCTGGTGACACAGCCACACTGCGCTTCGGGGGTCAGAGTTTCCCCTGGGGCCCGATTCCGCGGCAGCGGAAATCGGGCCTCCAAAGCGGGGGTTTACTTGCCACCCGCCCCCACTTGGCAGCCCTACGTTCTAACTGTCAGGAAGTTCTTCCTAATGTTTAGCCAAAAACTCTTCTGATTTAATTTCCATTAGTTCTGGTTCGACCTTCTGGGGCATGATCAGAATATCATGCTGATGACACTGCTACTATAAAAGGCCTGATGCAAGTGTACCATTAAAGATAAAAGTATTTTCACCCCCACCAAAGCAAATGAGGAGAAACCTGGATGGCACTCCACCATCAAGAGACATATCAAACATGAGAATCCTTCCACAACATTTTCTCTTTCATTTCTGGAATCTCACTTGTGGAAGAAGACAGAAAGCCCATGCGTCACATAAGCATTTAGGCCAACATGAAGATCTTTAATGGCTCACAGCTCAGTCTTTTAAGACTCTTGTTTTCAAGTGCATGTCAAACATTCAAAAGAAATTGGTTAAATTATCTCATTGTTCATGAAACATTCACCCGGTTTAGGAATGAGATCTTAATATTTCCCTAGTGAAAACAGTAATGTGAAAAAAGCACTGATTCATTTGTGACTTAGGACAAACGTTCATGCTGTAAAACAGGGGTGTCGAACTCATTTGTTATGAGGGCCAGATCTGACATAAATGAGACCTGTTGGGCCGGGCAATGTGTATCACAAAATGTAATGCCAGTTAGTGGAGATATAAACTTTATAAAGGACACAAACACAAAGGTGGCTTTTTTACTTAAAACAAAAGTATGCTTAAAACAGCACTATTGCAATATTTTGTTTATTTAACAGTGTCTGATAACTGACATCTCTTGCTCTGAATTTTTGCATCAAAATGTCTGTGCTGTTGCAATCTTGAGTATGCTGTTCAGATGTGTATCTGTAAGCTGCAAACCTATGATGATGCAGCAGCAGCAGAACTGGAAGAAGAAGCAGAAGACAGCCAGTTCCACTGTGGGCCTGATAGAAGACCTCTGGGGGCCTGATCCGGCCCTCGGGCTGCATGATTGACACCCTTGCTGTAAGAGAACTAAGACCTAACAAATTTCATCATGGTTAATATTTCACACCTCCAACACACAAATGCTATACAGCCCAGACAATTTGTGTTTTGAGATTCTGACATGACAGCACTTTTACTTTAATCCACAGTCGCCTTTAAAAAGCCATAAATGTCTCTATTGACCAGGAGGCAAATAATGGATAATAGGTATAATTTAATTAATGCAGAGCTGGGTGTTTGAATACCATGCTGGAACTCCATTGACTATGCTTTTCGCACTTCGTCCCCAGTTCTTTTCAGTGGAGCTTGCACAGGAGCTTCCTGGTGGTGCCCATACATGACCTTTCCCAGGCTCCACCCCTAAATTTCCAGGAATTTCCCATTCCAGCATTGGCAACCCTAGCATATGAGCCTGCATCTACTTTGGGGCAAACCTGCATAAGAGAGGTCAGGACCAGCATGCTCAATCCTGTTTATCCTGAAAAGAGGCCAAATTATGTTAGCAGACTTGTATTAAGGCATTAAGCCAGCTTTTCGTTATAATGAATCAAATTGTCTAAGTCTTTCAAAGTACCCAAATTCTTTTTTCATTAAAAAAAAAAAAGTATTCACTCCATGTAAAAAAGAGTCTGCTGGAATGAATCCAGAAATTTACAGACTAAAACGATATAACTTCACAACACTCTACTGCAAATCTGGCATGAAAATGCTGGCCAGCAAACTGTGATAGGTATGGGGAGGGGAACAAGCTTTTAACACTATCAAAACATTATGAGTGAAAACTCAAAGTTTGCATACACAAAAAGGAAAGAAAGATAGCATCTGCAAGATATTCCATGCCCCACATTTTTGGCAGTCTTAACGGAATGAGATCACCGCACTTTCTTTCCACAGAAGACTGTGTGACTGGCATATTCAGCATTTCTTTAAGGCACTCTTAGAAATCTGCCCAAAACTCAGAGAAAGATGTTAATGATGAACTTTCACTCAGCTATGTTTTGAATCCATCATCACACATTTTTATTACGTCAAAACTGCATCTGCTTACAATAGCAAAGCAAAACAAAAAAATTACGCAAATTGTATTTGGGGTTTATTCATTACCACGAGTCAGAGTAAAATACACCCCCAAAACTGGTGGCAGGAGCACAAATCATGTGTTGCTGCTAGAAACACCAAGAGCCTATTTCAAATGCTCAAATCCCATCTGCATGGAATATTTTCAGGTTATCTTTCTGTGAGAAGAGGGAAGGGCTGTAGCTCTAAAACATTTAGCAATGCTTCCCTCTTTAATTTCTCTTTAGTTTATTTTTATTTTAAATTGCAATCCAATTACCCAACAGTTTTGGACAACTTAAATCACTAATACTACCTTCTGTTTCCACCCTCATATATTGGCCATTACAGCCAAAATTTGTGCTACATCCAATGTAATATAGGGTTGCCAACTCTGGGTTGGGAAATAACTGGAGATTTTGGGGGTGGAGCCTGAGGAAGGTGGGGTTTGGGGGAGAGGAGAGGCTTCAATAGGGTATAATGCCGTAGAATCCATGTTCCAAAGTAGCCATTTTCTCCAGGTGAACTGATCTCTGTTTCCTGGAGATCAGGTGTAATATCAGGAGATCTCCAGCCACGACCTGGAGGCTGGCAACCCTAATGTAACACCAAAATCAAATCTACTACCAAAAAAGCCATCAAAGGGGGGGGGACATCAGAAGCTATTACCAGCCAAATCCAGAGGTCTCTCAAAGGGGCCTCCAACAGAAAATAAAAAATGATGTGAAATAAAGTTTCTATTGTCCTAGATCCACAGGGGCACAATCTATCCAAGTAGAGGATTCCTTTTAATGTATCCAGCAAACCAGCAGAGGGAAAAGCATTTAACCTAGCCGAGAGAAAAGCCCTCTGTTATTTAGGATTGGTCAAGTGGTAAGAGTAGGATGGAAGAGTAGAGGAAGTCACAATGCCAACCCCCCCCCCTCAAAACATATGCCATAAAAGCCCTACCTGGCAATCTAAGGCCTCCAATGCTCCATCCAGCAGCAGCCCCCGGCTGACAGGCTCCATCCCCCGCTGCCAGTCAGCAGACCGGTGGGAGGAACTTACCCACCAAAAGAGGGAGATCCATCCATCCAACATGCAGTGATGTGTCTACGTCACTGCCCATGTGATCCAGTTGTGACTTCATCACATCTGGGACATCAGGACAGCCCCATAGCTAGACAATTTGCAGTAGGGGGACAATGCCCCCACATGCTTACATAACTTCTGGCATCACAAACGCTCTATACACCAGAAGTGCTGTAGGCACATGTGGGGGGGGGAGTTATACCGGGTATCCCTTTTGCAACCTGGCAGTCCCTTTCTGCCTTCCTCTTTCTCCACTGCTGCCCTGGGGACCAAGGGCACTCACACAAAGAAACTTGACAGTTTATTTTAGTAACTTGGCTGGGAATCAGACAGTCCAAAGACACACACCACCTCCCTGGTCACATTATTTTCTGCAATTAAACAGATGACTCACTCTTATTTGCTAACCACAAATTGTTGCATGTGAATATGACATGTATTCATCCTAAAATAACAATATAAAATATAGGTAATACCTGTTCATTCTCATAATTGGAGATGAATGGTTATCCACAATCATAAATATCTATGGTGCTTTACATGGTATTTTTCCATGTGGGCTTCTTTCCATGTGGGCTTTTTTATGTGTGGGCTTTTTGGTGTATGGTTTTTTTCCCGTGTGGGCTTTTTTTCCATGTGGACTTTTTTTTCCTGTGAGCATTTATGACTGTGATTTTTTTTTCCTGTGGGCTTTTTCTGGTCACCAAAAAATCTACGGTAGAAGCCAAATTTACCATAGAGTTTTTGCCCAAACACCAGAGCATCTCTCCCATGTCCTGGATGTGATTACCTCACTTCCAGGTCATGTGAGCAGAGCAGTGATGTAGACATGTTGTTGTACATCAGATGGGCCTTCCTGCCTCTCCTGGTAAGTCCCCCTCCCCTACTGGTTGCCAGCAGGGATCGGGCAACCCTAATCAACCTGGTGAGCAACAGACAATATAAATACACATAGGGTTGCCAAATCCTTTTCTTCTCACGGCGGGGGGCTCCCGGGTGGCGTCCCTATGTTTTCCCCTCAAATGGCTGTGGCCCCGCCCCCAGTGTGCCCGGCGTCAGCATGTCACATCCAGCTGACGTGCACGCTGGGGTGGGGTTTCCCCCGGGGCCCGATTCCGCGGCGGCGGAAATCGGGCCTCCAAAGTGGGGGGGAAATCCGCCCCCTGGGGGGAATTGGCAGCCCTAAATACATGGGACAGTCCCAGTATATGGGTTTTACATTAAAGATTAGATCTCTATTGAGAAACATTAAGAGAGCAAGGAAACCAGAAGCTTTCGTAGAAAACAAGTGACTGCTTCCCTAGCTGGCTTCCTGCTCCTGATGTACTTAAAGAATTCTTCCTTGTGGGTCTTGATGCTTTTGGTGATATGTTCCTCAAAATCCTTTTTTGAATCCCCAAATTCTTTTTAGAATCTCTACTTGCTTGCATTTCCTTTGTGCAAGTGTGTGCAAGTTCCAATACATATATATTAGGTAGAAAACTGTCTGCACATTTTGCAGCCAGTTCTAGGCACGATCTAGAGCCCTCAAGACTTCTTTTTCTTTTTTAAGGAGAGGGTGAAACCTGGGAATTCAGACCACCTAAGGGACCAAAGTCCACTGGGCGCCATGCCTAGATTCTGAGTAAAATGAGAGACAGTTACAGAGAATGAGGCTTGAAGAAATTCAGTTAAACTGAACTTTGCCTGTCCCAAGGGCTCCTACATGTAATCCCCTTCTGTCACTTCAGAGGGACACAATAAAGTTTCTGTGTACCATAAAAGGGATAATATCGAATAATTTTTTCATCAGCTTTGAAAGGACATGTGTAAATTATAAAATTTCCAGTGATGAAAGGATGTTATATCTGCATTCCCAAATTGTGGTATTCTGTCAGAAAGTTATGTTGAGATGAGTGTAGGGGATGCCAAGGATGACAAATTGCTTAAAGAAAGGTTCAGACAAGGATTTATACGTAATCAATAATAGAGAAAGAAAGAGTTCACAGCTCTTTCAAAGAAACCTAAAGAGACTTAAAGCCAACTAGCTGCAGACTGTACAAGCTGCTTAATAAATGGACTGGTAGATCAAAAGTAGTTACCAGGGAGCAGGTACCACATTTAATAGGACTTGGACAATTTTATAACACTATACCTAGGGATTACAGGTGGATTGTGAATGATAAAGAACCTGCTACAGCAGCTAGCACAGCAGAAATATTAGACTCTTAATTCTATATGTAGATATTTAGGGGGGGGGGAATATTTTTGTCCACAAGGCAAAAAGTTAAAGAGGATCCGAGTATCTTGAAAGGCAGGAAACACACACAACCTAGGAGAGGAGTTGTTCTCATCTTTCTGTCCTATCTCCATATATAAGAGGTGATGTTATGCACTGAATTTGCTACTTTTAAAGAAATGGCCCAGCTGACCCAGAACTGTGGCTGGCAACTGCTTTTCTGGTGTGTCAATGTCATGGCAGTGACCGATGCAATCAACTTGGTTAGATCATTCAGATATGGTGCCCAACAGCATGGAAACTATTCAATTAAAAGCAGCTCCTGTGTGATTTGGGTTAAGTCTAAAGATACCTTTTGCTTCAGCCAAAATATTGTACTTGCTGTACAGATGAAAGGTAATCCAGGAACTGGGGAGAGTATGTTTAGGCATCTCTGCATGTTTACAGACAAGGAGGTCCAGGTACACATCTGAATATTTGAGAAAGGTAACCTCTTTCAGGGAACTTAAAGATATGCAGTGCTGAAAGAATAGAATTAAGGTAAAATTCATCCCAGGTTTTCAATTGGTAGAAGAGGGGTCCCTGTGACCAATGATGCATTGGAGTTCATGAGATGATGTAAGACAAAACATGAGGTATGTAACTGCAGTGAAAATAGTGTGATGTTGCCCCCTCCCCATTTTTGCTTGGGGATAAACTGGGAGGATCTAAAACTGAAAAGTACTGGGTTCACTGCATGGAGGACTCAGACAACGACATGCTGTAGCACACGTTTATTGTACTTCACATAGACAAAGACTAAATTTAACAGCCAACAGGGCCAACTATATACATATCCACCAGCCACCCCCCACTCCCATTGGAGGGTTTAAATGTCCCGCCAAGGTGGCTATTGGTTGGGGCTGGGGAATCCAGGATCCGAAGTTTCCTTTGTTTTTTGATCCAAGCTCTGGCCTGTCCGCGGACCCCTGGAGGCGGTCCACATACATAACAAAAACCTTTGTTGCATTCATCTCTGAAATGTTCCAGTGCCTCTTTGTTGCTGTTTTTCAGTGATGCTGTCATTACTACCAACTAACAATCAATATATGCTATTTATTCCACATTTGAAGTTTGAGGAAATAACACCATATGTCAGGACTTTGTCATAACTGCTGGAGAAAGCTCATTTTTAATGGCAACCATCTCTCTGTTGACTTGATTCACATAGGTTATTTTATAAGTCTACAATTTCAACCTCTTTTTTTTTTGAAGTTTCACTTAAGTTCTGCATCAAAACATATTTTGTTTAAAATTAAGTCAAGCCATGCTACTTAAATGACCATAATTACAGACAACTGTGTTTCCATTTGCCTGCTCAAAATCATCTTTTAATGTTTTGCCTAAAGACAAATTCTTTTTGGTGCTTGAACAAGTTGAAGTCCAAATAAAGTTTGTTTGGAAGATGACATCTTACAAAGCCTAGTATATTAATATTCTTAGATCAGAACCATATCTCTAGTTCATAGTATGTTTATATTAAAGACAGAAATAAATCACATTAATAGAAAGCACACACACACAAATCTTGTATAGAAATCTGCAAATGGGATTTATAAGACAGCTGCTGTATCTGTATACCCAACTGCATTTCTCTTTGCAATCAGCACATCTTATTCATAGTACACTCTATTTTGTTTCAAATATTTATGTGTGTGTTTGTGTGTACACAGACACATTCGTGGTCTGTGCTTGGGTTACAATCTTGTACTCCTGCATACAAGTAACAGGGGTAATTGGCCATGAAAAAATAGATCTTTAAACATACCAAACCTTTTTTCTTACACCAGGTTTTTTATTATTCAACTAAAAGATTAGCCTTTCTGATTTGATCTTCTATGGGTTATATTTGAAGTATTGTAAGGTAATAACATTGTGGAATATTTTAGAAGTACATGTAAAATATAAATTCCACAAATTTCTCATATTCAGTCACCAAAGAAGTTCCCAGCTTATTCAGAAAGTGAGTTCCACCTCAGCTTTGTAAATGGTGACTCACAACTGGGAGACAATGGAAAAAAATCAAAATCAATCTCTTTTCTGTTTTCTTGGTTCTATGCAATTTTTGTTTGTTTCTGTTCTTGGCTCACTGACTAATTTTTTATTCTAAATCATCCAGAGCCACAACCATTGGCCTTGAGAGGAAATATCTCTAATGGATATATTACAAAAAGGGCAGCCCCACACAAACCACAGTAATCAATGACTCAGCGCTGTGGTATGACCGCAGGGTATGGAGTATGATTTGTAGATCATATCAAGTCCTAAACCAAAAACAAATTTAATATATCATTGTACAGTCATGAAAACATTTTCTTGGGCATTCCAGACAAAACCATCATAAAAAGCTTCTTGTTTCAACAGTGTCATAATTTATGTTGTGTGCCTATTCTGCCTTGCTGTATCTAGTCTTACACAGACTATTTAATAATATATATATATTCTGCTTTGTTACCCTGGACCTGTATTTTAACATTAGCATATTTTAATTTTGTTCCCAGGATCAAATTGCTCCTGAACCAGGAACATTCCGAGTCCTTATGTTGGCATCCTCTTGAAAAACAAAGGTATCTTCCAGACAGCCTTAAGGTTCCACTTTCATTTCCCTTTGTTACTGGTCCCAGAGGTCCATCAGAGGTCCATCAGTGGCTATTAGCCACAAGGTATAGATAGGGACTCTGGGGCAAGTGATGCTCTGTCTTCTTGGTGCTTGGGGGGGATCAACAGTGGGAGGGCTTCTACTGTCCTGGCCCCACTGGTGGACCTCCTGATGGCACTGGTATTTCTGGCCACTGTGTGACACAGAGTGTTGGACTGGATTGGCCTTTGGCCTGATCCAACATTGGCATCTCTTATGTTCTTATGTCCCCCCCCCATTCACACACAGCTTTGTTAGCAATCCCTTGCTGTCCCAGTTGTTCTGTTTTTTTATTCCCATTTTCTGAAACCTGTTTTCCCAAAAAAAATTTTTCTTAAACGTCTTGATTTTAATGGTTTTTGCCAGTCTGACATGCCTGTGCCGTTTTGCTGTGCTTTGCCCACCTCGCCCTTTTGTCTTGGGGTGAAGTGGGCAGTGATTCCTTTAAAAAAATTGCATGCTAGCGTTACAACAACTCATTGGTAGACTGCATATGCACTGAATGAACTGCCAGGGCCAATCAGAAACCCTAAAGAAGCAACCAATCATTGCCTTGCTGCCTCATGGAACATTCCTTAGAGCACAGTTGAGCACTGTGCCTTGGCACCATTTTCAGATTCTATATGCAGTACATACAGAAGAGAAAAGCAGGACTGTGGGAGTATGTGGGGTCTCCTGGAGAGAACGGGAGACCATGGACTTGGTTTTGATCTGGTGTAAGATACTGGAGGCACTTGTGCCTCCCACAGGAACATTTGTGATGGAAGTAGCCATCCATGGCCACAGCTGATTGGTACAGGAGTGCAGCACCAAAACAAAAACATTGTGACTGGAATACAAGCAGGTTGTTGCCCACAACAGCTGGTGTGGCAATGCTCCTGCAACCGGAGCTGCATTGCATTCTGCAGGTTGATGCCAGCAGTAAACCCAAGAGATTGGCTCGAAGTTTGCAGTTTAAAAAGATGGTACAATGTTGTACAATGTAGCACAGCTCCTCCAGCACATATTCTTCAACCAGCCCCCTAGTTCTTTGTGACAATCCTGGCTATAAATGCTTCCAGGTTAAGCATGTGTCTCTGCTTGGAAAACACTAGGTTCTGTTTGTGTATATCCCTAGGCATCTC
>NW_015173689.1:164276-173685 GCF_001447785.1 Gekko japonicus | reverse complement strand
CAGTCCTTCAGCTTGTTTCATTTGCCTGCTCTTCCTCTGGTGCCTTCCTCCTCCTCCAGATGGATGTTGCACCTTGGACATGAATTTCTGATAGGTAGAGCCAGCAGTTTTTCAGGGGACTGCTATGGGAAGGTAAAAGTGGCAAAAAAAAACCCTTTACAAATGTGCTTCTTCTATAGAACACTTGTATCCACTCATAGAACACTTCTATAGAACACTTGTATCCACTCATGTGTTTGGCTGTTTATCCAGCACAGCACTAATAAGAATATCAAATGATATTCTATATTTTAATAAATATTACATCTTTGTCACTAGCATACAGCACATTTGTTACACTGAACTACTCTGCTACCCTTTTAAATATTATTTATTGATTTAGCTTTATTGATTTAGAGAATAGATTTTTCAATTTGTTTTAATACGCAAGGCATCTATTTTTTTAAAAAATCCGTGTTACAGCTCAGCTCCTTTATGGTTTAAAGTTAAAAATAAGTTAATTATGTACCAAATCAATATGAAGTTCCTGGATTATTCCAAGATGGACTATTTAACACTGTACTAGATAGATTACTGCTCAAATATACCACACTCATTTCTAGGCTGAAATACCAGGTAGAGCAAACTCTTGTTCTGAGTTCACGGAATGAAAATACCTCCCACATTTTTCCATTCTTCAGATTTACTGGAGTAAACCTGTCAACCTGCACCCTTAAACTGGAGGCTACGTGTTTATAGCACTTTGAAGCAAGTTCTACTGATGTTGCCTGTCTTTTTAGTTTCATAGAATAGTCTGAAAATTAATACAAACACTTGATCCTTTCCGATTTTTAAACTTGCACATACATGCAAAATAACACTGTGCTTGGGATTGCCATCTAAGCAAACTACTGCCATATATGATCAAGAAAGAAGGATCTTGTATGCAAAATTGTGGGAAATGACTAAAATTCATTTTTTGTACGCACCATAATAGGAAAACTGGTGAGCTTTGAAAAGAGCGCAGGCAAAATTATGCTCCCTCCAGATCCCTAATTATTATAGAAAATTAGAATCTTGCTGCTCTGTATTTATTTTTTATTTATTTTTTAAATTTATTTTTTAGACTTGTATTCCACCCTCCCTGCAAGCAGGCTCAGGGCAGGTTCCATCAATATCAATACCATCCACAGTAACAATTAAAACTAATTTAAGACAACAAAATTAAAACTGTAGAATAGTCATAGAAATGTATCTATTGGACATATTTAGAATCTTATGTCACAAGTTATTTCAAATACAGAGCATATTTTATAGGATTAAACGCTGAATTTAAAGTCGCTGAGCTCAAGAAGAAGCAATTTGTGGATAAATCTTGCAGGGAACACATGCAGTATCTTAATGACCTCTAAGTCTAATGCAGGAGTGAAGTGGGAAGCTCACTTCCTCCCCAGTGTTATTGTTCCCACAGAGATGTGGGAATGAAGTCCAAGATAGCACCATGGAATTCCATGGGCTCAGTGGCACTTCCTTACAAACTAGTGTGAAAGAAGTGGCCCTTCCTTTTAAACTGTGCTATGCCTTCTGCCTTTGCAGCTGACTAGTCCACCATCTACAGTGCTTTCCTTTTCCCCTCTGTACATGTCTACAATTACACTAGGATGTCAGTGCATTAGTGAGGATAACACTGAGTTGCTTCCTGCTCATCTGGGTTTACTTCCCGCTTTTTCTACAGAGCTGTCAGTGAGCAACAAACAGTGCAGTTTTCCCCAGTGAAAAAGTATATTATGAGCCAAAAACTTTTGTGCCCAAGATTTTATGTTCCGTTACCTTGATTTTATCATTTTCTAATTGGGCATGGATTTTCAGAGACCAATAATTAGTGTTAAATGGATGGTAACAAGACTACCTGAGCTTACGTAAAAGATATCAAACTCAGCCAACTTCTTTGCATTTTGTATGTCTGTCCATGGATAATGCTGAACAGTTTATTTAATAAATAAATCACCTAGGACAGTCAAATGCCACAGATTTACATCATGTAGAAAAATAGTTCCTAAGAAAATAACAAAAAACAGCGGTTCCCAATTTAGCCACTATTCTAATGAATGTAGTATGGCATCACAGGAGCAAATCACATTCTAAATTGCATAAGTCAGAGGGCAACAGAAAATTTTTAACTGCTTGGCATTCTTTAATATCAAGTGGTAGCGAAAAATGTATGATTTCCTCAAACCCCACCACGAGGCCAAGTCCTTCCAGTAGCAGCCATTGACCACTGGTACCCAAAGATTGGGATAAGAGTATTTTCAATACCTCCGTAGTTGCCAAAACCCCAGTGGAACCTAAAGTATTGTCTAGAAATCCCCATTCCAGGACAACTGGAATAATCTGCCTGATTCAGCAACCATTTCTAAGTTGGGAGATATTTTCATGTATTAGTGCAATTAAGTGTGTTGTTCAAACAATATTTTCTTAATGAGTTCATCCTGACCTACCAATTCTCTCCACCTACACAGAGGAATATTGTTAACGCTGAAATCCATGTCTAAATCTCGATTATGCTGTTCCAGGAAGGATGGCCTGGGAAGCCATTGCCATTCTTGCTTTCTCCCTTTAGATTCTTATAATGGAGACATAACTATCAGGACATCCCAAGGGATATTTTGAGGTGTACACTTCACTGCATTGAATTCAAAAGCTCTGGACAGGCACACAGTCAGAATGAGTTTGTGATTTCATTAGCTGCAGGCAATGTGACCTGACCTAGTATCCGTGGCTCAAGGGCCAATGATTTTATTCATACACAACCAGCTGGTGCACACAGGGAGAAGAGACGGGGCAAAGCCATATACAGTTGGAACTATTATTCTATTAAATCTGTTTTCAGTGTCAGCCCCTCCCCTGCTGCAACCTCACTTCAACTGGCCTTGAGGATTACATGATGTGATATATTTTGCTCACTGTAATGTGTCCAGCTATTGAAAAACACAGAGAATGGGGGCAGATGTCTACAACAAACAATCTGGGGTGTGATGCTATATTACAAACAAAATGTAATTATTATCAAACACTTAATAAACAGCAGGAGTTGAAATCAATTATATAAGGTCTTCCCCGGCACCAGAATTTAACAGACCACTTTATAAATATTGTCTTTTCTAAACTATACAAAACTACTCAATGAGAGATGATTAATTACTTTAGTGCGATCCTAAACAGATATGCCTTTCTAAACCCACTTACTTCAGTGTACTTAGAAGGTTGTAACTACACTTAGGATTCTGCCACAGTAATTAGGATTCCCCGCTCTGGGTTAGGAAATACCTGGAGATTTTGAGGGTAGAGCTTGAGGAAGGCGGGGTTTGGGGAGGGGAGGGACTTCAATGGGGGTATAATGCCCTAGAGTCCACCCTCCAGAGCGGCCATTTTCTCCAGATCTCTGTCGCCTGGAGATGAGTTCTAATAGCGGGAGATCTTCAGCCACCACCTGGAGGCTGGCAACCCTAGCAGTAATACATGCCATACTGAAATCTTAACTATCCATTCAAGGTGAGCAAAATGTATTCTAACAACTTAATGGCAATGTTACAAACAGCATACAAACATCACAGTGTAATTATCTATACTCACAAGCTCTGCAGCAAAAGGTTAGAGCACTTGCACTTGCATCACGCTCTTTTACATATTATTAACACATACACACATCCAAGGCCAGAATGGGGCCAGTGAACACACTGTCCAAACTGGAGCACTGAATTGCCCACCTAATTGTGTTTCCGTTTCAGAAAAACAAGGCTTTTAAGTTGTGGTATGGTAACTTCCATTTAAAGCACAAGAACTTATTTTTGCAACAGAGAAATTTCTGGTTTTAAAAAACCACTGGTGGTTGGCAGCCCCCAAAAGTGTTCCATCTACCCGCTCCACACAGCCACGTTATCCCCCCTCAGCTATCGGGACTGATATGGTAACCTAAGAAAGTTATTATCTAAGCAAAGTTTTCATATTGCACAGACTAAGATAAAGGTAAAGGTTCCCATGCTCGAAAGCCAGTCAAATCCGACTCTAGGGTTGCGGTGCTCATCTCCGTTTCAAAACCGAAGAGCCAGCGCTGTCCGAAGACGTTTCCGTGGTCATGTGGCCAGCATGACTAAACACCAAGGTGCACGGAACACTGTTACCTTCCCACCGAAGTGGTACCTATTTATCTACTTGCAATGTCTTGCTTTCAAACTGCTAGGTTGGCAGGAGCTGGAACTAGAGATGGGAGCTCACTCCGTCATGCGGCACACTTGGGTCTCGAACTGCTGAACTACTGACCTTCCACAGCCTGCAGTTCAGCGTCTTAACCAGTGTCTGTAAAAATAACTATTATTCTACTCAGAGTTTCTGATAAGAAGTCATAGATACTAAAATATACTTGGGTTTGAAAGCACATGTTAAAAACAATAATCCTGGGCTTAAGTACTAATGGGACTATAGATCCTATTTGTTTCGGCAAGGTGCCTTGGGGCATGCAGACATTCTGATTTTGACAGAGGAACAGGAATTTGGGATTGGCACTAGAATTATACAAGTGGGAACCTGCAAGGACTTGTGGGAGGCATCTCATTTCCCTTTTCCCATTTCCTCTTTACCACCCTCAAATCTCCAGCAGTTTCACAGCCTAAATCTGACAACCCTAGTAGGGAGGCCAGCCTCCAGGTGGAACCTGGGCATCCCCTGGAATCACAATGGGTCTTCCAACTACAGAGATCAGTTCCTCCTTAGCGTTGCCAGCTCCTGGTTGAAAAATTCCTGGAGGCAGAGTCTTGGGAGGGTGAAATTTGGGGAGGGAAGTGCCCTCAGCAGGGTGTAATGCTATACAGTTCACCTTCCTAAGCAGCCATTTTCACCAGGGGAACTGATCTCTGTCTTCTGGAGGGAAGTTGTAATTCTGGGTGATCTCCAGTCTCCACCTGGAGGTTGGGAACCTTAGTTCCACTGGGGAAAAGCCAGGCCTAGTTGAATCATGCATGTTGGGTGGTATCAAGTCACCAAGAGGTTGCTGCCAGGCCTTGGGTTCCCAGCCTCCAGATGGGATCTGGAGATCTCCCAGAATTACAGAGACCTGTCCCCCTACAGAAAATGACTGTTTTGGAAGGCAGACTTTGTAACCTGGAGGCCAGTTGTAATTCTGAGAGACCTCACTTGGAGACTGGCAACCCTACTGAAGGCCCACCTTGAACCCAGGCTCTCTTTGCATGCCTAATGTGATACTTCTACTTTGTCCATAATTGTGCATTGAAAGGCTTGAGGGAGATAAATATATGCTTTCCCAACCCTTTAACTAATCTGTTTCTGAGCACAATATGCTGCTTAAAAGGGTAAATAAGTCACACTGAGTAATCTTGATATGTACTTCTAAAGTTTATTTTTGTGACTGAATAGAATACAGGCAATTTACTGTGTTAGTACATATACTGCACATTCTAGGGCAGGGGTCATCATCTTTTTATTTAATGAGAGCTAACCCTGAGGAAGGAAAATTATCACAAGCTACTTCCTCCCTCCCTGGCATTTTTTCAAGTTTTGTTCTGTCCTAGAAATAGAACATGGACCAAAGAGCACCAAAAATGAAACTATCAGGCAGCATCCCAGAGGAAAAATCCTATAAAATAAATGTTTGGTTTCCCCCCCTGGGTTTTCTAGGAGATGCACAAACCAGTTCACAATAGCTGGTGATTTCACAAGCTACCTATTACAGACTGCTGTTTTAGAATTTTCTACTTTCTAAAAAGGATTTCCCCCAGAATTTAGATTAGAGATCACCATCTAGAGCAGAGGTGTTGAACTTATTTTGTTACGAGGGCCAGATCTGACATAAATGTCCCTTTGTTAGGCCAAGCCATGTATGCCATAAAAAGTAATTCTGGGTACCAGAGATATAAACTTTATAAAGGGCAGCAGCTGGTAAGCTCTGCTTTGGTGTGTCCTCACTGCAAGTCCCCATGGGCTGGGAGGGAAAACCCACATGGGCAGACTGGAGACCCAGCAGAGCAGCACAGGGCAGATACTTCCCCAACAGAAGGATCATCTGCACACACACACACACCCCATGCGCAAATGCTGATCCCTGAGGCCATCTGGGCCACACCCCAAAGCTGCAGGCCAAGTGGAGAGGGATGAATGCTGCTGCTGTGGCTCCCAACTTACCACTGAGCCTTCCACTGGAGTGAAGGGGTTCTGCTTGACTGCTGCAGACAAGGTTGTTCCACTGTGCCGAAACCACAATTGGAGTGGCTCTGCTGCCCACCCACCTGTGCACAGCCTCCTGTTCTTTCCTTTGCACCACTTGCTTGCAGGCCATATAACAGCCCCTGACAGGCCTGTTGTCAAAAATGAGGCAAAAGAGATGTGAGAACCAGAGGTCATTTTTTGGGGGGGTCGCGGGGGATCGCAGTTCCCCCGGGTGAGGTACGGGGGCGGGGCACATGATGAAGCCCCGCCCCCTGCTTCCGGCCGCCCCGCTTCCGGCCCTCATTCAGCCAGGAGGAGGCAGGAGAAGAGGGAGGGTAAGTTGCTTCCTCCCTGCCTCTCCCCACCCCTGCCTGCCTGGGGCCAGGGAGGGCCTTCGTGGGGCTTCCTTGCACTCCCGCCGGCCTTGCAGTACACTCATGGGGCTCGGCAGTGGAGCTGCAAGGCTGGCGACGGCGGCTGGGACCGTTAGGGGTGGTGTGTGTGGCCTTATGACACACTTGCGGTGATGTCAGGGGGTGTGGCCTTATGACACACTTCCGACGATGTCAGGGTGTGTTTGCTCTGGCGGCAAAAAAGATAAGATTAAGGTTAGGATTCAGTGCAAGTTAGTGAAGGGATAACTTAATGTGATGTATATGGATTGTATTTGTATTTATGCTTTGTTATGGCCAGTGGCTAATACAATAAACCGCCCGCCCGCCCTTCCTACCCACCCACCCGGCCGGCCTGCCGGCTCCGTGGAGGCGGCGGCGGCAGCAGCGAGGCCTCTCCTCCCCGCCAGCCCGGCCGCCCTACCTCCCTCCCCGCCCTTCCTACCTCCCCGGCTGGCCTGCCGGCTCCGGGGAGGAGGCGGCGGCAGCGGCGAGGCCTCTCCTCCCCGCCCGGCCTCCCCCCCCTCCCCACCCACCCGGCCGGTGGCAGCGTTCGCAAAGCGTCTCCTGCGCACGCGCAGGAGACGCTCTTGCACTTTCGGGGGGATTTAAACATCCCCCCGATTTTTTTTTAACTTTTTTTATTTTTGTGCACATGTGGGGACTGCCCCACATGTGCACAAACCTCCCCCTGCCCTCCAAGTGCCCCCAAAGTGCAGATATAGATATCCGCACGGAGGGGGCAACTTGGGTATTAGTATAAGGATTACATCTCTCCATCCTTCTCAAAATGGACCACTGTCAAGACTACTTAGCTGTTAGCTAGGACCTGAAAGAGTAAAACTGTAGGAATAATATAATGCATGTTTCTTCTAATCACTTTTTATATAAAACAGGAAAAGCATGATAGATGCACAGCTATGTTACTCCTCTGAAATGCAGACAGCTGACAAATGATGAAACAAGTGAAGCACTAGCAATGCCAGAATAAAAGACATTGAGGAACTGCGGAGCAGATAATCAAAGCGTCCCCTAGGAGAGCAATAGCTGCATATGATTTAGATGTTTCACAGCCTGGCACAAACACAAAAATCCCAACCTAGGCTCTGATCACACAAGGGAGAAACTGCGGGCAGGAAGCGAGGCTGTTTGCCCCTGGGTGAACTGACGCGCGTTTGTGCGATCAGATTTCCGCCCGCCTGCCCCGCAGTTCCGGATATGACTAGGTTTTAGCCGGTGGCTTTTTGCGATGCTCCTGCAGCGTGAAACAACGCCCCGCCAACGATTCCGGGACGCCAGACAGATGTGTCTGTCTGATCGCGTCCCTTTAATCCGCGGGGGAATCGTTTGGCTGCCGCAGCTTCCGCTCCATATGATCACAGCCCTAATCATATGTTGAAACTCAGTCTGTCAAATCAAAGTGATCTTCTTTCCCTTCAGCTCTTTCTCCTGTTTAGGCGACCATGAGGATAGTGCCACAAGGGCATCTGTGAGCACAGGAGACCTGTTAGGACACAGAACACTCACCTGGCTCCATCAGATTCTGTGATACGATTTTTCAGTCAACTTTTCCAACAGTTTATTTAGGCAAAATAGCATTGAAATAATGACATTTAAAGTTATATATCAGTTATTCCCAAATACTATACAGCAGTGGCTGACTTGAAGGATCTACATAATACAGCAGTTACAGTGATGTCTCATAGGGATGCCAGCCTCCAGGTGGGACCTGGGAAGCCCCTGGAATTACAGCTCAACTCCAGGTTATAGAGACCAGTTCCCCTGGAAAAAATGGATGCTTTGGAGGGTGGACTCCATGGCATTGTACCCCACTGAGTCCACTGAGTCCTCCCCAGGCTCCACCCTCTCCAAATCAGGAGTTTCCCAGCTTGGAGCTGGCAACCCTTCCCCCCCCCCCCCCTGTTGGCGGGGGGGGGGGGACCTGGCAACCCTAGGTCTCTATCAATTTTGACAGATTTTTTTTGTACAAAAGTATTCACTTAACGGTATAATTATGGAAGGAGACACATGCTCACAAGTAGTGGGTTTTCGTATAGCAAAAATCATACAGCAAAAGCCATATAGATTTTTCTTATAGAACACTAAAACAAAGGATTTTATCTTGAAGTTGAAGCGACCTTTTGGACATTAGAAGAGGCTTTGAAAGAGAAAGTGAAGAATAATTCTTACCAACTTATTTCACACATGCAGTGTAACACAACAGATGCTGAGGAAGCTCATGTCCTTCCCACTGGCAACAAAATAGGTCCAGAGAGGAAATTTTGCAATTGAAATGAACAAAGAGGAGACACATTCAATTTTGTCAAATTTAATAATTCACAAAAGAATTCATGTTCTTATGTCATATAAACGTCAGATGAAACAGCTGCTGGAAGAGTTACTGGTCTTGAACAATTGTCCTCCTTTTTGCAAACAGGGTAATTTCTAGCCCACTAAAGACACCTAGTGGCCAAATGTTTGTCAAGCATTGTACCGCAGCAACATAACCTCCAAAAGTGTGCCCAGCGATGACTGTATGCATAAATAACAAAGAAGCCACCTGGGGCTTCACACCCAAAAAATGTCTCATAGATGCAATTGGACAGCCAAAATATTTCAGTGTATGTCTCAACATACAGGGCACATCCCTGAGTTTTCAACAGCTCTTTACATGCCCACTGGTGCTCTTCTCACCTGTGTGATACCACTGCCTCTCTGACACTTTCTGCTAGGCCTCAGTCCTGCTTTCCAGTGTCCACATAAAACTGTCTCTCCACCATGACCACTTTAGTTTTAGGTTTAGCCTCAGAGTTTACATA
>NW_015173689.1:88874-164232 GCF_001447785.1 Gekko japonicus | reverse complement strand
CACATCCTGGCAGTCACATGCCATCACATACTGGAGTTCCATTCCCTGAGGGTCAGAACAACCACAGTACCTATATTGAGAAACATTGGATAGGGCCCTGTTCTAGTCAGATTTTCAAAAGTATGCCTGTCCAGCCAGACATGCTTTTAGCATGTTCTGCCATGCCCACTAGAGATTTTTGCTACCTGTAAATGAAAGCCAAGAATCTCAAGATTTTGAGAGGTCCTTCTGGTCACTCAGAACAACTGTTAGTCGTGGAATGAACCCCTGCTGTATAATGAAAAGCAGACTTCATGTCTGTATAATAAGACATGATTCCCCAACATTTTACATCAGCAATCCTGCAGGAGCAGCACAATATAAGTTAAGTGGAAAACCAGCCTGGGGGGACAGAGGGTGCATTTACTTTTAGCAGCTTTTTATTTTTAGGTCTTAGTTTACAGATTTTTTTTTTAAGTGTGGACAACTTTCATTATGACTAATGGCATTTTATGAACATAAAGCAATTAGGATAAGAAATATACTACAGAATCCAATGTTATATCTTGAGCTTTGCAATCCGTCTTTCTCCATGACTAACATTACATTCATATTTCACATACATTGCTGTCTGTCAATTTTTATCGCATCCTTTCTTCAAGGAGCTCATTGCATGGTTCACCCCCCCACACACACACATGCACACTTCAGTTTTGGCCTGTGAGGTACATTAGGCTGGGAGAGAGTGACTGGCCCAAGGTTATTTAGTGAGCTCTGTGCTGCACAGGAATTTGAATCAGGATTTTTAAGGTCTTATTCAGCATTCTAACAATTACACCATATTGACTATAAAATGAATGAAAATGCATTCTGGAAACCAACAGCCACCAGTTATAATTGTGTTGATTTTCTAAGACACCTGAGTTACATATCAAACTTTGCCCAATCTCCTCTATAAGATAAAGCATCAAATCACTCTACATTGCAGAAATATATATCTGTATAGTAAACAAGAGTAACAAGAAATAATATTAATGCTGCCGGGTAATTATTGCTTCCCCCCCAAACGACAAAATATCATTTTGCTTCAAAACTTCTATTTACTAGGCACTCAGTCATACAGATTTAATAATGTATGGCAGTTCCATTACAACTGATTTCAGCTAACAAGTCATACTTTAAAAAAGAAATATTAGCATATTTTTCAATATACATCACAATAATTATTTTCCTTCTCTATGAGATCACAACGAAGTAATTACATAATGTGTTTTGAAAGATATGCAATTAATCTTAGAGAGAGAGAAACTTTAAAATTATTGAAACAAACAAAAAATATATTTTGCACCTGTTTGGAAATACTTTCCATATGCCACTTGGTGTTCCAGGAAGGGATTCAAAATGAAAACAGTGTCTTTTCATTTACAAACTTTGCAACATCACAAACACATATTCTGAAGATTTATGAATACTTGCAACAATTTTTTTGTTTTTATTTTACTATTTTTTTAAAAAAAATTACATATACCAATACAGAGCAGGCTCCTGAAATACGTTTCAATACATTTCTCTCCTTCACAGTAAATGAAAGCCCCCTCAGAGTTCCAAACCAAACGGTGCTGCAAATGTGCAAAGCATTTCCTAAGCAGTTCTCTTGCTTTGAACTTTGACATCTTATTCTCATCCCCCTCCCTTCGCATTTCAGATTGTATCTCTTAACGTCTGGAAGATAGGAAAGTTTGTTGTGCCTTTGGGAAAGAAACATGCAGCCTAATTAGAAGCACATAAAGTGTCAGCCAGAATGCCTTCTCCTCACAGCTGGGGCTGTGCATCACTCCCATAAACTGTCTGGAGATATTTATAAAACACATAAGCCCTTTTAGGAATGAAGAATCACAGTTGCAGGAAAAGAAGGAGGCAATCTGATAGTCTGCTTCTCCACTTTGAAGATAAAGGCTCAACACCAGCGGCAAGTATGTGCATCTCCTACCTTTTCCTCCATTTTCCCCCTTGATCCACTTTTGCTGAAGTTGCGAGGTGAAAAAGCAAAGTTGATAGCTCCTCCAAGTTGATAGAGAATCTTTGTGTGGTGTGCCTGGATCACGCTGTTTCTCTTAGGATCAGCAGAACGGTTTTGTAGGCAGTTTGATTCAGGAAGCTGTGCTCTGTCCAGCCTTCCAATCACTCCCACTGTGGAGGGTGTGGGCTGCTTACTTGTCTCTCCAGGCAGCTTAAACACCAACCAGGCTGATTTAAGCCTAACAGGTTTCCTTATATACATAACTGTAAATTGCATTCCTGGAAGGGAGAAGACAGAGAATAAGTAACTTAAAACTGTTCTCATTAACTCAAGAACTGCCAAAAGACTGAATGAAATGCCACCTACTTTAAAACTACAGGGCACAACAGAGATTATGCCATGATATAACTTTTATTTTTATTTTTAAAGGAACATTACTTTATAGCATTGAACACACAGGAATTATGCTAAAATGTCTAATTTAGTAACAATGTCTCAGCTCATTAGAAAACTAATATTTAGTCATCACTCTTTGGAACCTCTGTGTGTGTGTGCGTGTGTGTGTGTGTGTGTGTGTGTGTGAGAGACCTAGTGGATACTCTATCTTGGAGAGCCTCAGTGCAGAGAGAGAGAGAGAGAGAGAGAGAGAGAGAGAGAGAGAGAGAGAGAGAGGAGGCAAGAAGCAACAGATTATGCCCTTATTCACTCCCCCCTATTCTTCATCCATTTTCTGGAATTTGTGTGTGTGGGGGGGTGAGTATTCCGGGTGTGTGTGGGGGGGTGAGTATTTCGGGTGTGTATGCCTGGAAGTCATTTCAGAGAGGTGGTTTACTATTGCCTGCCTCTGCATCCCAAGCCCTGGTATTCCTTGGAGGTCTCCCTCCGAAGTACGTGCCAGGATCGTCCCTGCTTACCTTCTGAGATCTGACGAGATCGGGCTTGCCTGGGCTATCCAGGTCAGGGCCATTTCCTGGAATTTAACACTTTTATTATTCCTAAAACAAGCCTGACCCCCACACACTAACTGCAAAGTTAGCTTACTACAGATTAAGGCTATCATTCTGTGGTCTGAAGCAATAGAACAAAGTTTGAGTCCAGTGGCACCTTTAAGACCAAAAAAGTTTAATTCTGGGTATAAACTTCCGTGTGTATGCCAGTACATATTAGCAAAAAAAACCCCACCTTTTATTCTGTGCATAACAGGTCAACAGGATGAAAAGTAGTGTAGCTGTGTGTTGGCACAGTCCCAAGAAGAAGGGCAGAACCTGAGAGACAGTGACTTTTTCGGACCTCAGAATGATAGTGGTTACCCAGATCAATGTCCTCTTACACAAAAATAATCCAGGGACTGTGCACTCCACGGCTGCTTCATGAAGGCTCCATGCTGCAGTTGTTGCCATGGGGTGAGCTAATAACACACTGTGATTTACCAGATTAAGTAAGCAATGTATCCACATCTTTGTGAATGTTTGGCTTGATGGGGTGGGGCTTTGGGGTGGGCACTTATAGTGATATGAAAAAAATCACCGATTTCCCCCCAGGGGAGTTGCTGAATTTGGACAACTAATCATATGGTACACCTTCTAGGGATATACACATAGTAGGTGGAACATGCACTCTGAATAATTGCAGATAAGGAAACAAAACAATGGATAAAGAGCTGGCAATGGGGGGAAATGACAAGAAAACGTATGGTTAAAGGAACTTTTTGAAAATAGTTTAGAAAGCCCCAAGGTTAGCTTTTCTTTTTTCTTTTTTTTTTACTGCAGTGCTCTCTCATGACTCAAGAGATGCAAAATTCAATTCTGCACTAGTGATGGATACATCTTCTGACATGCAGTGACCCAGAAGGACTAGGCACGCCTATGCATCTCTCTTATGGTGTTTGTTCTTATCCAAAGTTAGTAGCAGATGCCAAATCTATCATTGCAGTATTGCAAACTGTAGAGAAACTTTATCATGAGTTTATTTTCATGAATGTGATCGTTAGTTATAACTTCCTCTTCCTCTACAATTTCACTTTAATGGTGAAGGAACCAAGGTTGTGTTCTGGAAGAGAGAAAAAAACTCCTGAAAGTCAATGCCAGTAAAAATATTGAACAAAGGAAACAATAGAAAAGGAAGTTCAGGCTTGACTAAGGAATGTATTATCTACACAAACACATTAGTCTGCATTAAAGAAGAGTCAGCTTAGATTAGATACAGGAGAGCTTCCCAATCAGAACAGCTAGGCAGTGATGGAACTTCATGTCAAGAGAAGCCACAGAGACAGAGGAAATGCTTACATAAAGATTAGATAGTACATTTTTTTAAAAAGCTCCTAGATACATCTTTGTTTTGTAGTACATGGACACACACACACAATCTTAGCAGGGCTTCTTCTCCGTTGTTAATTAAAGAAAAGGCCAAGTACTGAAACCAAACACTTCCCTCTGTCAGAATTCTTTAGTCAGGACATTCATTGAATTAGGATCTTCCGAACATCTATCACATATAATAAACAAATTCTTAAAAATGGAATGGGATGCCTTTCAGAAAACATCATATTCAGAGACTTTGTTTCTACCACATCTCAGCATCAAACAAGAATGTGGGAAACCATAACGAATTTGGCTATGCACTCATCTGTTTATGGAAGAAAAGTCAAAGTTCCCTCATTGAAACACAGTGGTAAGATTTCAGACCCTCTAAAACTTGTATTAATTTCTATATTGTATTAATTTCTAACAATCAGTGGGCCTGTGCATTGCAATTGCTCAAAAAGGGAACAATCTGAAATAATTTCTGTTTTTTGCTGGCTATCCCAATCATCCGGCTCAAAAAGCAAATGAATATAGACAATGTCTGTTGTTTAATTAGAATGAATTAATGTTTAAGAAGATCCAAGGATGGATGGAGGCCTCACTGATGTCTCCACACTTTGTGGTACTTACTGAAGGCAGGGGAGCCCCTACAATGCCCAAGCACTGCAGATGCACCATGAATGCACATCAGTGTCCAAGGACTCCTTAGTGCCAGAACACTTTCCTGCCTGGTTTTGTTCCTTTTTGCTTCATCACCACTTGTATTTCTTATAGATGATGTGGGATAAAGAGGCCTCATTGTTGCTGGGGAAGGCTCTGGCCCGAAGGATTCTGTCCTATATGATCGATATATCCAGCACATCTGGACCTCAAAGAAAGTGCACTTCCCATGATGACCAATTGCTCTGTACATACTACATGTGTAGCAGAATCAAAAGTATACAGTGGGCTTCTCTACCCCATCCAGGGCATATAGGAGGCAGCAGAAAGGATTGTTTGTTGGCCTTTTGGGTATTCATTTTATCACCATTTCAGTGTATTTGAAACTGTCTAGAAGAATGAGACCCCAGACAAAATATTTCTTCCTCACTTAGCATAAGGGAGTAATAGGACTAGTCTAATGTGTTTGATTGTAAATTTACAAATCAAGAGATTTACTGCTAATAAGAGTCAGTGACCTAACAATGAAAAAAGGGCTCATTTTCTGGTGCAAGTTCTCACTCAATCTTCACTCCAGTTCAAAATTTCACTGCTGTTAATAAAAGTAAAGCTATCCAGATAATGTACTGTCTACGATTTCTTAATTCCATATTATCCCATACCAGTGCAAAGTGTTTCTATCATTTAAAAGGGTTTTGATTGTGTGTGTTTTAATTTGTAAAACCGGATTGTAAAATTTGTAAAAACATATGCTATGGTTCTATGCTATTGTCTGAGAAAAGCTGATTATAGTTTATTTAGTGGTTTGCTAATTCTCCAGAGTGTTGATAATGGCAGGAGTACATCCCTCAACTACCACCCTTGATAAATTCTACTCGTCTAAAAATAAAGGCTATATAAGCTACATCAGTCTGGAAAAGCACTAGTAGAGTAGACGAATCCAAGATTTTCTTCTGACTTGCAAATTAATTTCATAACATGTATTCTTGCCACAAGCACTGGTATTTTAACAGACCTTCTCTTTGTTTTTAGTTTTAATTTTAATTTAGTGGCCAGTAAAAACAAGTGACTCTAATTGATCTCACCAATAAAAATTAAATAGTGTTGAGAGCCAGAATCCATATAGTAGACAACACTTCAGGCAATAATACACCTGCATAATACCTTCCTTTAAATTCCATTTTAGTTAAAATCACATCATTTCATACACAAAAAATGAAGGATTAAGTTGCTCCTTTTAAGAAGATTAAATTAGGCTTCATGGCCTGAACAGGTTTACACTTGTATGTGAACATTTCAGCACCTTCTGCCTCAGGCTCTGACAAACACCAATGGAACTCTTGGAAAGGCATCCTGACTTCAGTTTTGATGCAGGAATGAGGAGGGATTGCTTTTCTGGCATGAATGGCCTTAAGGGCATCTACCAAGGGGGACACACCCATCCTTGTTTGTCTCTTCTTCTTGAATAACAGAGGAAAATCTAGATTCAGGTGGGCAGCCGTGTGGGTCTGAAGCAGCAGGACAATGTGTGAGTCCAGTGGCACCTTTGAGACCAACAAAGTTTTACAAAGTTTACTTCATGTGCATGCACACTTCTTCAGAGGACAATCTAGTAACCAGGACATATTCTCAAGGTATCTCCATTTTTAGCCAAAATAAGGACCCGTATATATAATGGCAATGTAAGACAGACCCATCTTTATTCACCCAAGTGTGTGTGTGTTAATTTTTACTTACACCCCATTTTTCTCACCAATAAGGACCCAAAGAACCTTACAACACTGTCCTCCCCTCCTCCATTTTGTCTTCACAAACATCACTCTGGAAGATAGGTTAGGCTGAAAGAGAGTGACTGGCCCAAGGTCACCAGGCAGTCTTACACTGCTGAGGGGGGATTAGGGCTGCCAAATCCCCCCGGGGGGCGGATTTCCCCCCGCTTTGGAGGCCCAATTTCCACCCCCGCGGAATCGGGCCCCAGGGGAAACCCCAGCCCCGCGTGCACGTCACCCGGATGTGACGTCGCACGCTGGGGGCGGGGCCACACGGGGCTGGGGCCCCCAGCGTGCCCAGCATCATGACATCACATCCGGGTGATGTAGCACACCGGGAGCTGCCCAGGAGTCCCCCGCCAAGGAGGTGAGTGCCATTTGGCAACCCTATGGGGGATTTGAACCATCTTTCCCAGATACTAGCCCAGCACTCTAACCACTTTCCCAGATACCAACCCAGCACTCTAACCACAACACCAGACTGGCTTTACATGTATTACCAACGTCATATTGTCACAGATCAAGATGGGTAGCTGTGTTATATAGCAGTAGAAAAGCGTTAAGAGTCCAGTAGCACCTTAAAGACTAAAAAGCATTGTGGTAGGGTATGAGCTTTCGTGAGTCACTGCTCACTTCTTCAGATATGGTACCTGAATATGGTATCTGAAGAAGTTACTACTCATGAGCGCTCTCACCATAACAAATTTGATAGTCTAAGGTGCTACTGGACTCTTTTCTACTGATATTGTCACAGGCGCTTCTCCTTCCTCACACCTCAAAACTAGCAGCAAGCCTCCTAAGAGAAGAAAACTAGGACACAAAATTCAAAGGGCTCAGGTCACTTTGGGGGTCCAGGGAAGCTGGATTATCTGCTGCTGGTGTATGACTATAAATTCAGCAACCCCTTTTTTAAAGCAAAAATAAATAAAAAATGCTGGGGATGCCTCTATCAGCACTATCTGTCTACTTCATTTTCTCTCATACATTAAAAGCACAGGAAACAGGTACCATACTGGGGAGGGAAAGGAGAGAGAGGGAGAATGGAAGAGCACATGTGTATGGGGAAGGAGGTTCTTTCTAACAGATGCTTCAGGTGTCTGGCAAAATGGAGTGACTGAGACACTGCTGTCATTTGTTCCCATTATAAATTCATCCTTTTTTCCTGCCACACCTCTGCTACTTCTCAGTTGACATCTCTCTGAGAGAGACAGACAGAGAGATAATGTTATACCCTACACAGGACTGGGCTGCATGACAATCTCGTTAGCAAGGTTCCAATAAATGCAGCATACTTCTGTGCTTGTCTGTCGTTGTTACCATCAATCAGAGCCGGGAAGATGAATCTGTTCCATGTTATAGATCCCCCCCCTTCTTTTTGTGTATTTGCTTGCGAATGGGGAAGTATTGCATATATGGCTCTGAGCTTCCTGAAAGCAAAACGGGATATAAATATGACAGCTGCAATGGGGGGGGGATATGGGACATGTGGAGATAACTCCATTTATGTGAGGGTGCCCATTTCAGCAGTCCTTAAATATTTACACCACTATATGTATATTTTTGCAATGATAATCCAGGCACTTTTCTCCTACTGGGAATTAGAAATAAGTTTCTCCTTCTGATTCTTGCATGCTATATTAAATAATTTGATTTACCATGGGGATATATGTACCTGGTTGGTAGCATTGCAAAACTCCTTTTCCATGTAAAAGAAATGGCGGGGGGAAGGATAGTATAATTATACAAGTTCACATCAGGAAACTTGTATGTATTCTTCTTAAGGTGAAAGGGCTACCTATGTGGTGTGGGGGAACCCAGAGACTGTCTGAAGGCCCTCCTTTAGCAATCATGATTAGACCTTCAGGAAATCCTAACCATTGGTCCCTGCTTTAAGGGCTAATTTACCATATGGAACCTTATCTAAAATTAGGCAGTATAGAGGACTTAAAAAAAATAACTTTATAATCAAACATTGTCTCATCCTCTACGAACTGACTAAAATCTATATTCCACCCCCCCCCCCCAAAAAAGTGTCCTGTTTAAATGAAAGCACTGCAAAAAAAAGCAATGGTGACAGAACCAACTAGTATGTGCAATTATGTGTGTTGTTCAAATAGTTTATGGTCTGGCCAAAAAGGATATTTGAACTGAAAGAATTTTTGGTTGGCCTCTGTGGGATAGACCACAAATCCTGAAGAATTGTAGTCAAGATACATGTCAACTTGAGGCTTCTGTTTATTTCCAGAAAAGGACAAGATAATTGCAGCTTTTCTTGCATATTTTCCATCAGAAGTATATAGGAACATATCTGTTAGCACTGTTACATGCTCCCCATTTCTCTGATCAGTGCCAAGTTTCAAGGGCAGTACTTACCTGGTTTGGTTTCCTGTGAAGAAGAGACCACCAGAGACCTACAGCATTTAAAATATCTCACTTATTTACAAGTGGGGCACAGGTGGAGACAAACAGGCACTCCTATAGAAAAGCAAATCCCCAGAGAGAGCTCCGAAAGCCTCAGGGAGCTTCAGCAAACTCATAAGTGTCTCTGTTTTTCTCACAAGGTCAAACCACACATTGTATTTTAGACAAGCTGCCAAATGGGAATGACAACTATATATTGCAGCCGCTGGACTCTGATGGCAACTCCTAAAGTGCAGCAAGAGAGCCCGATTTGGAATGAGACCAAGGCACTTAGGGACACGGCACTGCTGCCTCACCCCTGTGCCATTTTCAGGAGTTGAAATGACCATGGGCTGCAAGCAGGGTCTATGTCATAAATACAATGATTTCAGAAGAAAACACACTAGATTGGACAGAGCTTATTTTGTTGTGAAGGCATGATGCATTTTTCATATAAACCATGTTTGGATGAGCATATTTGGGTTCTGAGTGCTTTGAGCTATCCAGATATATTGTGCCTATGTATTCCTTGTTCTCCAACCTGTCCTTTTGTAAGGTGCAATCCAAGACATTTTGTTCAGAACCAGGGCTTTTTTTCCCTGGGGGAATGCACCAGAACAGAGTTCTGGAACCTCTTCGACAAAATTCTTTTTAAAACGTTTAAAGGTTCTTGAGTTTTCAGTATACAGATTGAAAACTTCATTTCCTTTTTCGAGAGTTCCAGCCCCTCTTAAAAAAAAAAAAAAAAGCCCTGACAGTAACTCCTTAGTTACAAGAAAGTATTAGTGCGGTAGATGCACTGGACTCAAGCAGAATACATCATGAGCAAATGAACCTGGATTTCTTACTTAGCGCTATCAGTATGCAGCTGATCACTAATCATCCTTCCACTCTCCTCCTACTCCTGCTGAAGCTTCTAGCTGTGCTTGGTTGAAATACAAAGAGACAAACAAAATGGATCTTGACAAAGCTTCAGTAATAGCGATTGGTATATAAGAGAAGCGTACCATCTTTGAAAAATATTGACTTTTCCAATAAAATATTTGACACTCTGCATGCTTGTGCATGCATCCAAAGCAGTTGCCTGAAATAGGACAATGGATCCCTCAGGGCCACAGATCCATCGATAACAGAAATATATATGTATATATATTTAGTATGGAGCAGAAGAATTCCTATTTCTGAATCCCATAATTATACAGCATGCATTCTACCCACCGCATCCTTTTGCAGGCACAGAACTGGTCCATTTTCTCCAAAGAACAAATTGATTGATTTCAGAAAGCATTCCTGGATAGAATGGATGGTTGTTGTCTACCATTAGTTCAGGGATAGATTTCAGCTTTTTGGTTTGGAGGGTTTCCTTGTACTTCATCTTTCTATATCTGTTTGAAAGCTTCCTAAGTTCCACATGGCCCAGTTTTGAGCCTGGAGCCTCATGTCAGTGCATCTGTGCGGCATGAACTGGTAAATCATTTAGCTGTGGATCCAAATAATCTCTCCTGAGCACAAGAATATTTTTACTCCATCATTACCTTTTTCTTTTTAAAAAAAGTCGCTGCAGTTTTTAACTTTATTTCTACATTTCTTGCAGTATAGTCTTAATTAGTAATGATGAACCATTTACCTAATTAGAAATAAAGCTTGCCTACCCAACTCATATTTTAAACAAGCTAAAGACAAAATCTTACTGTTGAACTTTCCAGCAACTTTTATTTTGACATACTATAACATACAAACTACTCTCAACCTTCTTCTTCTTTGGGGCTCACAGCTGTCTCATGCCTATGGAGTCTGGTTGTGTTGATCACAACTGAAGATATGCACAGCAGCCTCTAGAACGTTTAGTCAGTCATTAGAAAGTAAGGAGGTATTAGGTAGGAAGGAACCTGTGGCTCAGACAACTCCCATGGGTGATGAGCCACTGCACTTGAGGAAACCATGTAGAACTAAGGAAAAGTGGGGAAAATATGAGTGAAGACTAGCTGAGTTGGAAGTGGGGGACACCATGTGTTGGTTATTTGCTCTTACTTCACCAGCTTGTTGCACAAAGTAGCTCTTCAGGACCAGTGCTCAGCATCGTAGTATTTATGCTACGGAGTCCAGTAGTGTTCATCTTGATCTCCATGTGTCTGGCATTCATCTATTTATTTGGAAATGTTTAACCTGCTTTTCTCCACTCAATTTGGTCCATGCAACTTTTCATATAGACAATAAACCATCATATACAACAAATCAACCCATCATCAAAAGTCTAGTCCACAGGGCAAGGGCGAAGCAGAGCTGAAGGTAAAACTTTGCCCATGGTGAGAACAACTTCTCCGCAGGCTTTTCTTTCCAGGAGGTTCCTTCCAGGGTTGCAGGGAAGGAGCACAGCAGGTGCTAGCAGCCTTATCTAGGATGAAACAGTCTCTTACCTGTTACCCTGAAAGTTGGCCTAAGTCAGGAGGTATGCTTTGAGACCCATGACTTCTCAGGCCTTGTGATCTCTGAGATTGTTGAGAGAGACTCCAAGTTTCAACTGAGAAATTAAGTTAGGGCTACAGGCAACAAAAGCTGGTTCGCTGGGATTGCCTGACAATGGCTGTATTCTTTGGCTTGCTGAGTACTCATAAAAATTCTAGCCATCATTAACTAGAGAAGTTTGCAAGACAACAGCCTTTGAGCTCCATCCAGGAATCTGCCTTACAAGAGACTTTTCCAGAAATCTAATAGTAAACAAAGCCACAACCATCAACCATCTTCTAGTCTTTGTTAAGAGACATTAATGCGGGTCTGCTACTCAGGAAATCATCCCACCCGGATCCTTCCCTTACCCCCCCCCCCACACACCCCACCATATTCTCACTAGCCATGTGCAAGCAACCTGTCCACATTTTGACTCACAGGACAGGGAGGAACAGCATGCATTTAATCGAGGATAGGTCTATCAGTGGCTACAGCCACACTGAGTAAAGGGAACCTCCACATTCCTCTGAATATGGCCAGGGGGCTGTTGCGCGGTGCGCGTAGGACAGCCTGAGTGCCAGTAGAAGATATCAGCCAGCCACCAGGACTATTTCAGCCACTCCAACTCACCAGCCACAATCCAGCACTCAACTGCAACTCCAGCTCTGTATAGCACCACACAAGACAGTCCTGTGGTAAACTATATACAGATTTTATTTACAGAATATACAATCCTTGGACAAAATGCTCCACCAGTCACCGTCATTTAGAGAAGAAGAGCACTGGTCTGCACTTGTCCACATATATATATTATTGTAGCCAATCAGCTTAGAGCTGAGTCATTGTCACTGGCCTCACACCATAATCTGGTCCAAACTGGCCAGGACAGGTTTCCAGCAGTCTCCCTGCTGACAGTTAGATCACCATGATCTGACAGCTGATATTAACATTACAACAGGGGCAACATCAGGGTAAGGCCTTAGCTTCCATGCCCTGTTGTTGGAATTACGAGATGAACTGGTTGGCCACTGTGTGAGACAGGATGCTGGGCTAGATAGACCACTGTTCTGATCCAGCAAGGCTCTTCTTATGCACAGATCTACTTGCCCCTGCTCTAGCCACAGGCTTTCTTGTTCACTGGTCTCTTTGAGACCCAAGACTTACCCTGCAGAGTGCAGACTATCACTTGGCAGTCTCTGACACTTGATCTAGCACACAAGAGTTATAACCTTACGAACTGGTTGATCCCACAGCAACCCCGTCCTTACCCTCAGTTTAAATAGAACGAGGAGAAACAGCCTCAGCTGTTCTGGACTTTTCCTGGTGAAGTCTTAATTGGGCCTGAATCCTGCAGAGATGAGGTCTACTCTGGTTCCATGTAGGGTTGCCAACCTCCAGGTGGGGCCTGGGGACCTCCTGCTTTCACAACTGATAGAGTTCAGCTCCCCTGGAGAAAATGGCTGCTTTGAAGGGTGGACTCTGTGGCATTGTACCATGCAGAGGCCCCTCCCCAAACCCCACCCTCTCTTGGATCCACCCCCAAAATCTCCACGTATTTTCCAACCCAGACCTGGCAACCCTAATTCCATAGCTGGTGCAGGGGCTGCTAACCTGTTGTTTCTGTTAAGAGGAGGTAAATCATGGTAGGCTTGTGGGCCAGGTCCTGGGCTAGTACTTGGTTGCTCCAGGATCTGGGGGCCCCGAGGGAAGTTCTAGTGGAAAAGCCTCTAGTGGAAAAGCCTCGGGGGTAGCCTCTGGAGCAGATAGGGACAAGTTGTCTACCACTCAGGGTCACCCTGAGTCTCCTGCTCTCTGTCAAGCTGTGTTCCAGCTCCACAGACTCCTGCTCTAAGGCTTCTGAGCCAGAGTGCAGTGCCAACTCAGGAGGGGTCATGTCAGCCCAGCACCTCACCTCTGAATTGTCAGCATGGTACAAAGACATGGAGGAAGTGTCATGCATGATGGGGAGTGGATGAGTACATGTGGAAACTTGACCTGCATATTTGCTCCATGCAGAAAATTCAGCAATTGTGAGGAGGCCAATAAACTTGCACTCATGCTCTCTCCCTTAGTTGTAAGTCACTGTGCAGATGGGTCACTTGCACATGACGTCGCTGGCTCTCTCTCTCGCTCTCTCTCTCTCTCTCTCTCTCTCTCTCTCTCTCTCTCTCTCTCTCTCTCTCTTTCTCTGGTGTCACTGTATGGTAACAGCAAACACCAAGGGGAGGTTCCAGCTTTGGACTTTGCCAAAGGAGGACACACCTAGCATAACCAGGACAGTTTCCAGGAATAATCTGGTTTGATTGCTGTTATTTATTCTACCAGTTTGTGTGATTCTATAAAGTCATCTCGTTATTTGTAGTAACAAGTTACTTGTAGCTCAGCTAGTTGCTCAATAATTCCCCAAATTTAGTATTTTTCATTGCTCTTTCAATCTACCTGTATTTTCCCTATAGTTATTTTATGTTCAAAAAGATTACAAACTCAAGTACCGTCTCCCTCACTATTCATTATTTCAAATCCCTCCCTGTAGTATTTCCCAAAGTTATGTCTGTTTCAGTGCGGACTAAAGATTCCTTGACCAGGAAGTTTGTAAGTATAGTTGTGAAAGAATATTCACATGTACCCCCAGCATTCCAGGTAACACTCCAAGCATGCTATATGGAACCTCAGAAAGGATCATCCACCCATATGCAGATAACACCTAAGTCTGTTTTCCCCTGAAAGCAGAGCTCAGTAGAAATTCTGAAAAAAATACCTGAAAAATTAATGAAATGTATGAGGTCCAATAAACAAAAACTCAATCCAGAAAAGACTGAGGTGGTAAATGACAAAGCTGCTTTGGAGCTGAAGAGTCAGACAGGTCTTTGGAAAGGCAGCATATAAATTGTCTAAATAAGTACATACATAATATAGTAGATTAGTACACATTGCTTGGACATTTTCAGCTGCAAACTGTCACCGTGCACCTGCTTGAGGAATGGCAAATAAAATGTCATGGCTGTTGTATATAGAATAAATAATTTGGGGGTAAGGGAAGAAGAGCACGGTACAAAAAGTTTGGAAGGACTTATTTCCTGTGAAAAGAGCACAGACATCCATCTTCAAGATGGTGAACTGTTCGTTTTTTTACAGGCCTTTCTCTTACTATAAGATCACTTTTTTCATTTTCTGGCAAAAGTGATAGTTTACTGTTTAGTTTACTTGAAATTACAATGTACATCATGCATGTGAAATTAAGTTTTAATGGCGATCACACATCTACTGTTAAACACTTTGACTTAAATATAATAAATATTGCTATCATTGCCTTGTCACATGAAATCTATAGTTTCATGAAATCTACCATTCTATTGTACTTTATTACATTTGTGGAAACAAACAATGATTTCCCCATTTTGAATACTGTAATTCAGTGGTTTGTTAAATGTGATAATGGGCCAGAAATGTAACCACCCCAAACAAATAAAAGTGAGACCTACATTTTCCTTTCAGCACTCTTCAGTTTAGTGACACTGGGACTGACTATAATACACTCAACCATTCTTGAAGACTGCAATTGGTTAACAATGTGTTGGCCTACTTGGTGGTAGGAATCAGTTGAAGAAACAACACAGTACATGAATTGGCTGCTGCTTAGTACCTAGTCAACGTTCAAAGAGTTGTACTGGACTGTCAAACCCCCAAATAACTGGGTTCAGGTTTGCTTTCTCCTATATATACCAGTATAAACTTTCCCTTATATTTGGATAACCAGATGTAGCCATGCTGCCAAGGACATCAGTATCTGATGTTAGGTTGGCTGGACAAGTGGGAGGACATTCTTAGTTCCAAACATGAGCCTAGGGATCCAGCTGTGCAATTTAATGGATAAAGACAGCCACTGCCCCCATATTGATCACAACCACAGTGCTGAAGATGAGATGGTTAACTCTTCCCCCACATGATTTCTCCAAGCAGAAATGGATCCCACAGCTTGCTTCAATCTCCACGAGGGACTAAGTACTATATATGTACATACCCTTCCCCCCCCCCTTCCAGGACTTAAAGGGGCTTGGGAGGGAAATAGCACAAGCGGAAAAGTCAACTCGCCCTTTCCCAGTACTCCTGTTAATTCTCCCTTTCTGAGCTTCCCTGGCCCCCTCACTTTCAGTCTTTAGGAGGCAGTTGAAGACAGTTTAATTTTGGATTGCATTTGATCAAGTTACTAGAATAGCAGCAGCCAGCAGGGAGCTGCGCAGAGTGGTGGGATTCAGGGAAGGCACCGAGGTGGGCAAATTAGCCTCCAAGCTTCCTGGCCTCAGCACAAAGGTGGAGGGGTGGGAGGTGGCTGGGAAGACTCTGCCCTCCCTAAAGCGGAAGTACTTGAGGCTTCCCAGGAAAGCAGAGCCCAGGGGGAAGAACCCTTGCCTGCATTCTCATTGGCTGTGGGCTCAGGTGGGCAGGGGGAGGCCTTTAACATGTGAGTTAGTGGAGAGCCGAGGAGGAAGAGCATGGGCCCTCCCACAGAGTGTGTGGAAGAGCCAGGGGGAAGGAGCTGCGTGGATGACAACCCCCTTCCCCCCTCCCTCTCTTCACCAAGGCTCTTTGACTGCTGAAAAGGGGACTCTGGAAGGCACTGCAGTCCCAAACTGCACCCCAGAGCCTCTGGAATCAGACAGTACCTAATACAACTTGATAAGCAGAAGCCCAAGGAACAATTAGATCTCCGTCTGCATCAGTGTGACACCCAACTTGCAATGAATGAAAGTGCATAGCAAATTGTTCAACAGGACTACTGAGGGGCTCCTTCCCTCCCTTGCTAGTGAGCATGATGGAGAGTTAAACGTTAATAACTACAGTCAAAAGTAAGTTTTGATACTTTGACAACCCAGATAAAACTTGAAGTGCTAGGCACATAATTGTGCTAGGCATAAAACTGATGTGCTAAAGCACATAAGCACTGCACATTGGCAATTGAAAGGTCCTTATATTTAAGATAGTAATCAGCTTGACTCAGGCTTTCTATAGTGATGTATTAATGAATGTTTGTGTATTTAATACGTTGGATGAAGCCAGTTTTGTCACTCAGTCTCACCTAATTCCCTTCCTTACTCTATCCCCCAATAAACATGCCTTTCATCCATGCAGTTCCCATAAGCTACAGCATCTATTTATTAGTTTTCTTCATTTACAACCCACTTTTCTCCATAATGGGGCCAGAAGATGGCTGACATTGTTCTCCTCACATCCATTGTATCTTCACAACAACTTTGTGAAGCAGGTTAGTTTATGACTGGCTGAACTTCACTCAGAAAGCTTCTATGACAGATCAGGGATTCAAACATGGGACTCCCAGATTCTAGTTCAACACTTTAACCACTTTGGTTTAGCCACTTTGGTGTAGTGGTTAAGTGCGCGGACTCTAATCTGGGAGAACCGGGTTTGATTCCCCACTCCTCCACTTGCACCTGGCTGGATGGCCTTGGGCAAGCCATAGTTCTGGCACAGCTGTTCTTGAAAAAGAACTGTTTCTGTCAGAGCTCTCTCAGTCCCACCTACCTCACAGGGCGTCTGTTGTGGGGAGGGGAAGGGAAAGGAGTTTGTAACCCGCTCTGAGACACCTTTGGGTAGTGAAGGGGGGGGTATAAATCCAATCTCTTCTTCTTGTCTTCTTCTCTCTTAACCACTACAGCACACTGACTCCTGAAGGTCAAAGGGAACTCTATCCTCCTGCTTCATCAGCAGAAAAACATTCCATCCTTAATGTTCTGATCACAAGTAGGATTTGTGGCAATGTCTTTCAATGTATCCCATCTTCAGTGGGCGATGAAAAGAGTATGATTCAATGGACTGGGCCTGGTAACTGACCTTTGCACTGGGAGAATGGCAAGGCTCACAGCTGGATTCTGAATAAAAGCAAAGTGGAGGATACATGACCTCAATTAAAAAATATCACTGTTCTACCAGAGGTGGAGCATTTAGTATATTTCTCCAAAATTACGTGCAGATCCACAATGACTGAAAATTATTCAAGTAGAATTATAAGCTAAAGGCCATTTTAATAATTTCATAATCTTATTTCCAAGATTGTCCAGGAGCAAAGTACGTTTTAGAACCTTGCCTAAGGCTTATTTTTTTTGATACATTTTTGTACAGTATATTGCATAGTTATTAAAAACTTCCACCAGCATCCAATTTAGGGCTTAGAATCATTATCAATAAGAATTGTTAGGGCTTTTGAATTTTTATTTCTTTTTCAAATTACATGCTTCAAAAAGTCTCAGGATCAGTAGCAACAATGAAAAAAAATTCATTCCAACCAGTATCTCTCCTTATATATAATTGAATAGTGGGTGCCAAAGTTCTAATTCTAAAATGCACTCAGTGTATGGCTGATGGCACTGCTCCTCAGCATATATCGCCACCAATCAGAAGGCAAAGCCCGGGTCCCGCCCACACCACAACTGCTGCGACAACCTGGTCTTTTGCATATGGAAGCTGATTGGACTTCACTCCATTCCACACCTCAAATTCCCCCCCCCCCCGCAAAGCAGTTGGAATGTCAGTTGCATATGGAACCTGCTGTATTCTGGTGGTGTGCAGGTCCCAGATTCATGTTTTAAAAGCAGACTGACACTGTTTGCCCAAAGCCAGAGCACTCTCCCAGAGCCTCTTTCTAGATCTCATTGTATTTATTTCCACAACGGGCCTTATTTCTAGTAGGATAATAAATCAATAGTAGCATGAAGTCCGATTGGTAGTTCCTAAATCCAATCCATAATTTGTAAAGCATTGTTTACAGTATGTATCTATTTCCACTTCTTGTGTTTCTCAGTCTATAACACCTTTTCAGAACTGACTTCACCCTATATTGCTGAAGTCCAGTTAAACGATTTGATGCAGAATCAGGGCTGCCAAGGGATGAGTGGGGAAGGGGTGGATCCTGCAATGATTGAGAAATAGCTTGTGTCACAATAATATTACAAATGCTAGGTCTAATGCTGGGAAGGAATAGAAAATTTAGATTTACATATTAGACTGTGCTCCAAGAGGTTGGGGTGGGGAGGGGGAGAGAATGTGCACAGTAGACTGGATGACAGGAATGCAAAAAACGCAGCAACAGGTGTGTGTGGGGGGAGAATATACAGGCAATTTCTACTTGGTATCTAGTGTTGCCTTTCTTCTGAAAGTCATTGCAGAATTAAAGCCCCAGTGAGGTTAAAAGGAAAGAAAGAAAGCTAGTGCATAAACTCAATTTATATGCATAGAAGACTTATCCAGAATTTTTACAAGCTAATCAGGATTGAGGGTGTTGGCATTCTTTTTGTCAGCAGAACCTTCTCCATACAGCATTGATAATCAAGTTTTAAGCCTTGGACCTGACTGACAGTCCCATCACACCCTGAACTAAAACCTGTCCATGTAACAAAAGAATTTCCCAGACAGGTCTGCAGAACGATGAACATTGTCAGGATAAAAATGAATGATAGCAACATAAGAACAAAACAGACTTCCACTCATCTCCCAATATGGTGACTGAAATCTATAAATTAAATAAAGCATTGTTTGTTTTTGTTCATTAAGGCAACATATTTATTGCCCATACAATATTAGGTCAGGATCTGGTGGCAAAAGGGAGGAAGGGACTCTTGCCTTCAACCAATAAAGAGGTCATGCTGGGGATTATGGGACTTGTGTGGGCAAGCCGTGTGGGATGGTGGCTGTAATGAGGGAAATGGGGTAAGATTAAGGGGCTTGCTGGATCTAATGTCAGACCTCCCCCCCCCTTTAGAAATGGGGGGCTTGCCAGTCCTTATGCTACCTGTCCACCCCTAATTCTGTTTTTGTCTGTGTGTGCACATTCAATGTGCTTGAATATGATCTGATTATATAAACTGACAAGCTAAGAAAATTATAGGCTATGCAACATTCCACATATAGTTTACAAAATCTGGTTGAAAGGCAAAAAATGAAATAACATTTGCAAAGTCTGATGGAATGCATGCTTAAGTTCTTGTGCTGCACATAAGAATAGATGTGTGATTTTTTGTTTTGTAAAGTACATTTTTCTGCTATTGAAAAAGTGTATTCTGATTTCCTTCCTTTCCTCCTTAAATGTAAACAGAGCACTTTTCCTTCCTCCCTCTTTACTAAACTCCAGTTACTCAGTTATTCAGAACAATGAATGCGGAATTAAACAAAAGCATAAGAGGAAAATAAAGCAGTAAGAAAAGGAAAGGAGCTTTAATATTCAAGGCAGCAGAGAGTTCCAGGTTTCTGCCTTTGTTCTGAAGGTGAAATTAATCACCTAAGGAATGAATGAATGTGTTTAATTAGAAAAACATCACAGCGTTGATTATCGCTGAAGAAAGCCCAAGCACACCGAAACAGATTCTCTGCAATGAATGCCAGCATGGGGTTGCTCATTTTAGTGGAGGAATGCAGATTTAGAGTGAAAATCAGGGTCTCCAAGTAAATCAGCAAAGTTTTAAGTCTTCTCATTATAGTTTGTTGCAGAATTGCAAAACTAAACAGTTAATCTGCATTCTAATGGAACAGGGCCCCAAGTATTTATGCACACAGTCTAGTCCTAAATTTTATAAGTACAGCTATGGTAGTAAATTAAGACAAATACATTCTTTACACCTGTAATCCCTTATAAAACAATCTGCATACAAGGTTTGCATGCCTTTGTAATAGCTATGAGGCGATGAGAGGATCAATGGATTTAGCTGGGCATTTTTCAGTGTTAAAGTGTCAGGTGTAACTGCCTGTTTCTTTTTCCTGCTGTACAATGATTAAGATGCAAAGGAAGCATTCCTCAGTCATTCATACAAACACTATGGGCTATGACTTTGGCAAGGGTCCCATTAAAATCTAAGCAAACACTTGTGAGCAGTCATGATATCATCAGAACTATGCTGTTTTCAGCACCAGTTCACAGGTCATGAAGAATTCAGGTTGGGTCCAGGGTGTGTCTTGAATGTAGCCGTCACACATGAATTTGCTGGTTTGCCTCAATTCACACCCATGCAGTACCCAGTATGGGTTCTGACTGTGGCACATATGGAGAAGAGACTTCAGCCTTCTTGCCCGTGCCCTTTTTCTAACCAGCAGTTGTCATGAGTGTGTGATATTTTGTCTGTTGGGAAAACCCATGTGTATACTTGGCATCACTATATCGTAACATAATCCTACTGCCTTTATAAAAAAATCTGCTCCCGAACAATTTTGTTTGACATAGTTTGCAGAACACCAGAAGTATAGGGGCCTTCCTGACTTTCTCAGGCAGGCCATTCCAGAAGGTTGGAGCCACAACTGTGAATGCACATTTACAGACAGTGGCTGATCTCACCCATTCACAAGGTGGTACACAGCAGGCCCTGGTCAGATGAGAGACATTATTGTGGCAGGGAACAGGGGGAGAAGTGGTCCTGCACTTTTGAGCTGCAATGACCTCTGCATCTCTGCTTCCCAGGTTCTTTGTGTTCGTTTTTGAAAGAGTTGGTGAGGGATCTAGCAGCTGCTGCCCCTACCATACAGGGCTGTCATGGAGGAATGCTTGATCTGTGAAAAGTACTGAGTCTGAGATGTCTGAGGCTGCAGGTGCCGAAGCATGGTGTGCTGAAGATGGCAGACGGTCACGGTGAGACCGCTCGAACGCGGTGGCCACATGGAGTGCATTCTCCAGCTTCAGATTGGCAGTTCCAATATGTTTGCAGCGGAGTCTGGGGTCCTGGACACCCCAGATGAATTGGGTGAGGATGATGTCCTCGACGTCCTGGAATTCGCAGTCTGTGGTGAGCTGGCAGAGCTTGGACATGTAGACGGTGGCCGCTTCTCCTGACTTCTGGGTGTGCACTTTGCCATCTTCGTTGGTTTTGGCGCAAAGTAATTGGTGAGCACCTTTACGATGTCTTCGTACGTTGTGTCTGCGAACTTCTTGGGAACGAGGACGCCTTGTGACAGGCGAATGGTGGCCACCCCACACATGCTGAGAAGTAGTGACCATTTCTTGCCTGCATCCATGACCTCTTGGTAGCTGAAGAAGTTGGTGAGCTGTTCTACCCACACTTCCCAGAACTCAGGATGAGCGGGGTCGAAAACCTCGATATTTCCCGGAGTGGCAGCCATGACTTGGAAGTGGTGCAGGAAGTGAACAATGTCCTGGGGAGTGGTGTGCAGTGCAGTGCTGCAGGGAGCAATGCAGGCAATGCAGGTCCATGAGATCGATGCTCAGTGCAGGGCTGTCAGTTGACTCAGGCTCGCTCATCGGGATCCCACCTTCGTCACCAGTGAAAAGTACTGAGTTCGGACACATGGCACAGTAATCAGCTCATAGTTTATTAACTCACTGGAAATTAGAAGACAAAGTAGCCGGTCTGTGACTGGCTTTTATCCGTGCACACACACACTCAAAACACACCCCTCTAAGCTGAGTTAGTGTGAGCTAGCTCACAGTTTTTTAGCCTCTGGCTCACAGATTTCTGTCTTAGCTCAGGAAGGATGGCTCCAGAGCAAACTAATTTATGCAGTACCCAAATCACTCACTCACAACTTTAATGCCAGTAGCTCAAAAAGTAGAATTTTTGCTCACATGACTCTACAGCTTAGAGGGAACATTGCCTGTGATAGGCACTACCTAGTCCCTATAGGTACATACCAGGATCCATACGAGCCCATTGGTCCATGTTAGGATTCTACCAGTCTATTGTTCCTAGACCCGAAGTTCTGTTTGACCCCATGGCCAGGCTAACGCTGGTGAGGCTATCTTAATACATAACAATCTGAGAGCCTGGAGACTTAGTCTGCTTAAAGAGTAAACTTGCCTTGGTCTCAGCTCTAAATATAGAGGATAACAATAGTCAGAATGTTCTTAACAAAATTACAATGAACTTAGCTTATGCATAAATAGAAGTTCCTGCAAAGCAATCTGTTAATATGAAACCTTAACTGACAGGAAATGAATGAAAGGTAGCCAGAACATATTGTTGGTAGCATTCTGCTCAATGCTTCCTTCTCCATTAATGGGTGACAACCAAAGAGGAAGAGTTGAAACAATGCTTTGAAAATTTCCAAGTAAAATTAAAGTAAGGCTTTTATGAATGTTGAAACTGAAATCTGCACCCTCCAAGAATTTTAACTTTGATCATTTTCTTTGACATCTTCAGATTCATTTAATTTATCCAGCTCTGTCCACTGAAATAAAAACTGACCGTTCCTATGACGTAGGTCAGGAGTCCCCACCCTTTTGAGCCTGCAGACACCTGTGGGACTCTGACATAAAGTGGTGGGCACAACCACAAAATAGTAACTCTTCAGCATTTCAGGCAGAAATTGTGTTTATCATGATGCCTTTTAATATGAATGCACTGTTTTAAAATATGTTCTTGCATACACACACCTTCACTTACTTAGTGAAGATGCTCGTGCTGTAGAGGCAGCTGCTCATGAAGCAACATTTTAAAAAATCTGCTCAGCCAATCAGATCTCCAATGACCAATGAGATGCCCTGCTGGGTGAAAGCCTCACCTGGCCCACTAACTTTCTAAAAACCCTTGTCAGGTGCTAGGAAATGTGCTGGTGGGCACCATGGCACTCACGGCTACCATGCTGGGTACCCCTGGCATAGGTAATCCACCACCAAGCATAAATTAGGCAAACAAGTTACCAAACAGCAGGATCAAAACTATGTCCCTTTTGTTGTGTACTGGGTTCGATGCGTAGTGAAGATTGACGCTGAGAGATTAGCAGCTCATACTTTACTGGCACACAACACAACAACAAACCAATGGTCGAATGACCAACTATATACAGGGCCCGGTTGCCACCCACAGGTCCCATTGGCAAGTTTGAACTTCCCCCCACAGTTCTTATAGGTGCTGACTAGGAGTCTCAGGATCCTAGTCCCCATTGTTCTTTTGGAGCCAAGCTCTGGTCACATACTGATGGCGCCTAGTGGCGGTCAGCAGACATAACACTTTACAAGCTATAAACACAAAACTATTAGATATTCACACATAAATAGGAGGAGGAGGAGGAGGAGGAGGAGGAGGATATATACCCCACCCTTCACTCAGAGTCTCGGAGTCTTGGAGTAGTTTAGAATCTCCTTCCCCCCCTCTCCCCACAATAGACACCCTGTGATGTAGGTAGGGCTGAGAGGGCTCTTGAGAGAACTGCTCTTGAGAGAACAGCTCTGAGAGAACTGTGACAGACCCAAGGTTACCCAGCTGGCTGCATGTGGAGAAGTGGTGAATCAAACCTGGTTCTCCAGATTAGAGTCTGCCACTCTTAACAACTACACCAAGCTGGCCCCCCATTTAAGAATGGGGGTTGTTTCTTTTCTTTTCTTTTTACGCAAACCAGTGCTCGCAAGCAATCAATGTTTGACTAACCCAGCTTAGTTTGCATCACTCTGTGGCTTGAAGGACTTTTTTTCTCAGCCCAAATCTGATATCAGAAATGAGGTGGGCTAGAAAGAGAAATACTTCAAGTGATAGAGATTACCAGAATAAGCCAGAGAAGGAGGATATAGCTCCCACTCATGTTTAAACTCTTCACATGTAAAAGCACACACACATACAAGAATGACATAGATACATGAATTTAAAAATGTATGGTTGTATCAGACTGATACAATAAAGTACAAATGAAGCTAAAAGAAAATAAGAGATTTGTATTTATATCAATACTAGGAATAAGGCTCGTTGTGGAAATAAATACAACGAGCTCTAGAAAGAGGCTCTTGGCAGATGCCCCGGCCTTGGGCACTCAGTGTCAATTTGCTGTAGCAACCTCAGCAGGGTATAATGACACAGAGTTCACCATTTTCTCCACCATCTCAGCAATCTGAAGAGCACTTATAATTCCAAGTGATCTCCAGCCCTTACCTTGAGATTGGCAACAATGGTTCCCTAGGAGGAAATGGCTGGTTTGGAGGGTGGAGTCTATGGCATTGTATTTTTCTGAGGCCCCACCCCCCTCAAACCCCACCCTCTCCAGGCTCCACCCCTCAAATCCCCAGGAATTTTCCAACCTGGAGCTGGCAACCCTATCTCCTTCCCAGCCAACCATCAACCTACCTTTATCTGCCCCTCTGACTTCAGCTTTCCATCTTCTCCCCCCTCCCTGCAGTCTTTACCTAGGAAAAGTACAGACTTTATCCACAGTGAGGACCAAAGCAGCTCACATCATTCTCCTCTCTCCCTTTCGATCTGCACAACAACCCTGTGAAGTAGGTTGGGCTGAAAGTCTGTGAGTGGTCTGAAATCACCCAATCAGCTTCCACAGCAAGAACCTGGGTCTGGCAGACCCTGCTCTGAAGCGCTAACTGCTACATCATACTGGCTGTCATGTAGGGCTACCTCAGCAGGGTATAATGAGACAGAGTCCACCATTTTCTCCAGGGGAACTGATCTCTGCCATCTGGAGAGCAGCTGTAATTCTGAGTGGTTTCCAGCCCTCACCTGGGGATTGGCAACAATGGTTCCCCAGGAGGAACAGTACAGTCTTTCTCCATAGTGGAGACTAAAGCAGCTTACATCATTCTCCTCTCCCCCTTTTGAACTGCAGGACAACCCTGTGAGGTAGGTTAGGCTGAAAGTGTGACTGGTCTGAAATCAGCTTGTACAGCTGGAGAAAATAACTGTTTTGGAGGGTGGACTCTATGGCATGCTATTCAGCTGAGGCCTCTCCCCTCCCCAAACTCTGGCTTCCGTAGACTCTACCACAAAATCTCCAGGAATTTCCCATCTTGGAGCTGGCAATCCTAGGCAGGACAGGCCCTAATGTGTTTTCTCGCAAAGGCCCAAATAGGCCGGGAAAGGGCCTCCTCCCCCAACTTTTACTGACAGCTCGGTTGCCTAGCAACAGCTACTGAAGGGAAAGTGAGCCTAGCAGCAGGAGGAGGTGAAGCGATTTCATCAGGAGAGACAGCCATTTTGGTAGTTTATTCTGTCAGGGAATCGTGGCCAGGCTGGCAGTGGGTGGGCAAGAGAAGTGGACCCAGCACCCAGCCAGTGGCACATGAATACTCTTGAGTGGTAGTTGATGGGCCAATGGCTGATGGAATGCATAGCATAGCCAGTGGGAGATGTTAGGCTTTTATATATATGTTAAGGCTATATTAGGCTTTTATATATATATATCAGATACTTAATTCTCAACATGACCCCATCTCTCGGTACTCCAGTCCAGGGACTAAAATGATGGACAGGGCAGCTCTTTCTACAAACCCAATGAAATCCATAAGTTTGCAGAAAAATCTTTTAAAAAATAATTGGGGGAGGGGTTAAAAGCCACCCAAATAATAAAAGCATCACCTGTATACAGCTCAGATTGCTTCCAGTACTGGAGCCAGGCCAGGAGAAAAATGTTGAAATCAACTGAGCACAATGCGGTAAGGTGGTGATAATGGGTACAATTTAGCTTCCATCAGAGATGTAGTGGATAGAGCATCAGACCAAGACCTGGAAGATTCAGGTTCAAATCACCACACTACCATGGAAGCTTGTTGGATGACCCTGGGCCAGTTACACACTCTCAGACTAACCTACTTTGTGGCATCATTGGGAGGGTAAAATAAAGGAGAGGGGAATGATGTAAACTGTTTTGGGTCTACATTGGAGAGAAAGATGAGATATAAATAAATAAAGGATGGTTTCACTGATCCATTTTAAATTTGACATAAAGGATCCTTTGATTCCTGAGAATGTAATCCCAACAGTTTGGGAGGGGAAAAGTTATAGCTGTAATATATTTTTCAGTGAAACCAATGGAAAAATAAACAATGTAATAAACACCTATCAATTCCAATTCTAAAGAATCTGTATCGTAAAAAAAACTAAAGTGAATTTTAAAATAGTGCTGAACATAAAAGGGTACAAAGACTTAAAATGAGCTCTGCCTGACTCCAGTGGACTCCTGAGCTGCACTGCAAAGCAATTTTTGAAGCTGTTGTTTCGGGGGAGGGGGGTCACATGCCCTTCCCAAACACATGCCAGTGCTTGACCACTCCCGGAGTCGCCTTTTGGATCAGGTGGAATAGAAGGCTAGACTTCATCATGTCTTTGTAAGGATGAAAGACTTTGCAGTTTATGGGAAAAGAAATGTAAAGTGAGTGTGAAAATAAAAGAAAATGAATGTAGAATTTCAAGAATTGGATCAGATTGGGTACAGTTGGCAATCTGAAGTAACACTTTGAATCTTTCCAGGTCAGAGAGACATGTCCACATATGTCAAGCCAATCTACCAAGAGAGGAAGGCAAAGAAAGCTGCAAAGTCTAGGAATGTTTCTTGCCAAGTTAAAAAACAAACAGTTGAAGACATGGTATTCAAAACTGTATGCAGAGGCAGGAAATTGGGGAGAGGGAAATCATCTTGACACAGCCTGAAAGGAAAGATTCTACAGTGTGGTGACCTTGTATCTGCTGCCTTTGTCAAAATTTCAAGGGCACAAATGATAGCACAATTTGGTCACTCTCAAGGTATCAGATTCCAGAGGGCACCCAACAATGCAAAAAGGAAACCGTGTCTAGATATAAAATTTAATGTGAGAGAGATTTGCAGTAAGTGCAGTAAGTGCAGCATGTTCAAAGTGTTGGCATTTGGGAACAATCAATATGGTCTGACTGCAACACCCTGAAGAGCCAGATATAAGAGAGAATCAAGTGGAATAAACTTGGACTGAGCATGAGAAGAATACATCCAACATGCCAAAACAGAGCTCATGGTAACCCAGCAGTGTCTCTTTAAAATTAATGTTCCTTCTGCATGATTTATTCTGTGGTCAAATGCTGCCAACACCAGAAAATAAAGGGCTAGGACTGTGATCCAAAATAGATTATAAATGCTACTTTAATCCATGAAAAGACTTGGCCAATCACTCTCAAGCATAAAGTACAAATTAAATGTCTCCAGTGACACAGGACATGGAAGCCTGCAGTTCTGGAAGCCAGAAAAAAATTGAATGAACTGGAAAGAACTTTTTACATCAATCTATTTAATACTATTTTAAGTTATGTAAAAGTCTATTTCCAAATAGATACCTGAGAGCAGCCATTCTGCAGGGTAGGTGCCAAACAGATTTCTTTGGACAACAATTTAACTGGAAAACTATGTGTGTGTGTGTGCACGTAGACCTGTGCATGCACGTGAAGAGAGGAAAACCTGCACAAAGGAACATGTATGAGCTCATCAAGCAGATGAAGAGGCCCATAGGCTCTGCTTCATTTGGAATGAAGATAAGGAAAATGATAATTTTTGGAGGTTTAATAGACAAAACATTTATTACGTTTTATTGCTTAGAAATACAAATCCCATTTTTCTGTAGACAGGTGTAGCAGTCTACCTTGCTAACATGACACAATTCAGGACCACAGCCAATTAAGATTAAATGTCTAAAACCAAAAATGTAAACAATTATATAAAATAAACCAAATTATTTCATGCGTGCTCTACCATCTCTAAACTATGCATGGATGTCCTCTCATTATAAAGACTGGAAAACTTTCTTTGTGATTGTGAAGGGGTAGAAGGGAGCACTCACTGGAGAAGACCCTGATGCTGGGAAAGATTGAAGGTCAAAGAAGACGGGGACGGCAAAGGATGAGATGGTTAGACAGTGTCATAGATGCAACGAACATAAAATTGAGCCAACTTAAGAGGACGGCGGAAGACCGGAAGGCCTGGCGGGATCTGGTCCATGGGGTCGCGAAGAGTCAGACTCGACTGTGTGACTGAACAAAAACAAGCTGTGTCAGTCTGTTGTAACAAAAGAAGACAAAAGTCCAGTGACGCAAATAACAATATTTATTTCAGGAGGAGCTTTCAGGTGTCACAGCTCAGTTCCTCAGATAAATATGTGAAGGGAAAATCATACTGGCAAACCTCATGGGGAAGGCTGGTGGGGCGGAGCCAAGACTTGGTGTGAATTACACCAGGAGTCTTTCAGGTATAAAGATTTCCTAGAATGACCTTTCCTCCACATATCTCTCTGAAGAAGTGGGCTTATATTGAAACACGGTTAGTCTTTAAAGTGCCTCAGGGCTTTTGTTTTATTTACTTTTCTTTAGGCAAAGCACAAGAAGTCTTGGTTCCAGTTGTCCAAGTTCAAAACACAACCTTAACTTTCCTGTAACAAATCACTTTTTGCATGCACCAATTAAAAATATAACTTGGGTTATCGACAGGACAGGCTATTCCTTCCAGTTATAGTTATACTTCCTGGCCAAAGAATTCTTAAGCCAAGTTTATATTGCTGTTGGATAACAGGTCTTTCAGAAACCTTAAAAACTTTCAGATGTCTCATTAAACAGACATCAGTAAAACTGAGAGCAATCCTACCCAGAAGTAAGTCCCTTTTTAGTTGATTTTTCCCCCTGCGCTTACTCCCAGGAAAGTGTTCTTAGGATAATAGCTTAAGACATACACTGTAGCCTAGCGCTCTAACTGTGCAACTCCAAGCAGACCTCCATCCATTGACTTCAATGAGAAGGGTGTAACTCTTCTTAAGATTACACTGTAAGTTCTGGTTGTGCTTCCCGAAGCTTTCTATGCCTCCTTAGTTCACATCAGCCTCCATCACCTGCAGCTATTAAGGACCCCCCTGAACTTTGGCCATCCCTTATTTTCCTTATAGGTTCTCTAAACACATTCCTGGGGTGTCAGTCAGTTTCTCCATCTGCAGCATTCAGGAACTATTATGGGCTGGCTTACTTCACAACCTCTGGCCCCCTAGTAGGACATCAGATCTGAAACCACATCTCAATTCAACACCTTTCCGACACATTTATAAGCCACAATGCTATGAAACAGGAGAATCTGCACAATATTTTACATGTGTGGTAAGTAAAAAGTCAATTGATATGTCCAAATAGTTGTGCTGCTATATATCAATGCACAATTGAAAGATGTACATACCCCACTGGTGATACTCTTACCACACACCAGCTGTGGTATAATTACACAGGGCTCAGAAGTCAGAGCGATACTTGGAATTATACAAGATCAGAAATGTATCAGAGTTGGTTCCGTTTCCCCCCCAAAAAACACACTGGCTGCTTTCAGAAGTATAACATATTGTAAGATCTCTCACTTCATGCTGTGTCAGACAGGCAGCGGTGATAAGGGAGGAAAGGGAATGTCTGGAGGCATTCATATTCACACTCTGCTGCTTTGGTTTTTATTCCTTCATTTGTAATAAAATTCTGCTGCATTGCACTGAGCTTTGACCTAATCCTCGAGCTCACTTGAACAACATCCTAGACAAGTCAACTCCAAGGTGAATGTGCCTGAGTGACTCAAGGCTACTGATCATGACTGACAACCCTACTCCTGTTTTCAAATGCAGACTTCACTTTTTTCTAAGCACGTTCAAGGCACACAGGGAAACTACAGTCTGGCAAAGGTCTTGACAGGCATTTCATAGAGTAAGTTAAATAACATGGCTGTATACATCTCCCTGTTACTTTTATTCAAGCAGCAAACAAAAATTGACACTATCTTAAAAAAAAACTAAACATAGAGGGAAATTTCCTTTCATTTAGAACAGAAAAGTATGTCAACAAAGATAATTTTCTACAATTGAACATTAAGATGCCATATATTTCAATAAACTGAATATTACTATCTAGTGAGGAATATAATTAAATTTCTGAAATGCTAATAGTTAATATCTGATCGCAACACCAGTAATGGATTTTCCAGTTTTAATGACTGAGCAGTGTGCCAGTTGGTTATACATTAGCATGTTAATACTTTGCTGGAATTTACATAGTTGTGTGTAGAGACAACAATTAACGGCAGTTAAAACTCCTGCTCACTGCAGGTGGGAAGGAATGCATCCCTCTTCAGCCCCTGGATCTCTCAGCAGTTTTCAATACTGCTAACCATGACATCTTTCTGGACTGCTGACTGAATTGTGGCAACACTGTGCTTTGATGTGTCCAAGTATTCCTGAAATCTAGATTGCAGGAAGTGGTGCTGAGAGACTCCTGATCCACCCATGACTTATGGTGTGTGTGGGGAGAAAACAACCCGATTCCATATTGCCTCCCTTTTTGTGTTATTATTACTTATCAGATGGCATCCCATTTTGTGTCAGTTAATGTTAACAAGAAACTGTTGGATGCAGGCACTCCTGGATCCATCGCTACTTGTGACTATCCAGATGACAGCTGTAACTAGTAGGGGTGTGCATTTGAGTCTACCCGAGCTGAAAATATACCCCAAAAAATACTTCATTGGTATTTCTCAGGTATATTTTGTCGTACTCCTTTCTTTATCTTGAACCAATCTGTATCTCCATACAGTGTTCGCAGAGTGGCTTCTTGGTTTGTGCACAATGATTGTATCAACTTGACGAGATGTGCTGGCACCCCCAGGTCTTGTAGGGCTCTCCAAAGTTTGTCATAAATAAACACAGTCAAAGGCTTTCATGTCATTGATGAAGCATAAGTAGATAATCTTTTGATACTCATGAGATTCCTCCATGATACAACACAGATTTGCTACATGGTCGCGAGAGCCAAGCCCCCTTCGGAAGCCGGCTTAAACATCTGGTAATTCCCTTTCAATGGTTGGTGCCAGGTGTTGTTGTATAATTTTAAGCAGAATTTTGCTAGTGTGAGGGATGAGAGTGATTGTACAATAATTGGAGCAGTCTTGTTACCACCAATGTCCTGCCTTGTTGTTTGGGGAATTTAGCTATGCAGCAGGATAAGCCAGAGGGGAACAGGAATCGCATACCACTTGTATACTGAGGTCCGGCACAGTAGGAAGACTCCAGATTTGAAGAGTAAATTAAATAATCCCATCTATCGACTTGGTTGATTAATATAGAGAAAAAAAATTCTATAATCGGCTTTAGTTTTGATGACTTGGTACTTTTGTCTGAGCAGAAGGCTTTTGCCTTACTCAAACAAAGACTCCTCGATATAGAGGTGCAAGATCTGAGAAGACTTGCGCACAGACATTGCTCTCCCATGAGTATGGGACTTTCTTTTAGCCATATTTCCTCAGGATACCTGGCAAGACTGATTCAGCCCCATCTTCGTAGGGCTTTCATGCTAGCACGGTTCGACGTCCTTCCCTCAGCTGTTCTATCGGGAAGGTTCAACAAAATTCCCTATAAAGATAGATTGTGCCCCTGTGGGATGGGGGAAATCGAATCCATTGGACATGTGCTATTGTACTGTAAATTCCACTGTGACATCCGTGTTGTTTATATTGAACCTGTGTTGGACCCCCTTTTGGGCCAATCTGATGAGCATAAAATTAGTTCTTTATTGTCTTCGCATAATATAGAAATTCTGGAACCTGTAGCAAATTTCTTCTAATTACAAGCACACTAAACATTCAAAAGAGCAAGCAATACAGAACTAAGAAAGCAGAGGTGATTGATAGCAAATATAGGGGTCAGTTATGGGGTGATACAACCTGTCCAGATGTGCAGGGGTTTATGGAGATGAGTTTATGGCCTAAACCCAGAGGTTTAGGTGTGGACTGCCAATTGGCATCAGGGCAGAGGCACACGGTCTGAGGCCATGTGCCTGAGTGGTTATAGACATTGGAAAACAATGCAGACCAATGGAAGGTCTTGGGGGCTGGTCTCAGGTGAGAACAATAGATTACCTGGGCCAATGATGAGTCCCAGGGGTGTGGCATCAGGATGGGCAAGGCCAATGACCAATGAGCTCTCAGAGGGACAGAGTCTGGCTTTAACAATAGAAGCCAGGTGTTGGATGACTGTACTGGGGGTGTCCATTTTGGAATAATAGAGTGGTCTGGCATTTCCCTGGTGCCGGACAAAAGGAGTGATGTTTCTTAATGTGTGGCAGGATGATCCTGAATGGGTGACCATTCACTAGCCATGGAAAGTTAATGTTTACCTTGATAGATCTGGCGTAGGTCTAAGAATGCAGATATCTTAGAAAAATATCTTAGACAGATAGATAGGTATAGAAATGTAAGGATTACCAAGAAGGATTTTCTGAGTTCCAGAGTATAAAAGGATTTGGGACAGAAACATACAACATACTTAATTCATGACCAATAGCACAGACCAGAGGCTCTTTGTCCCTCCCTGCCTGTACATTTGGCAGACAAAAGACTAGCCATTTGGTCAGTAGAAGATACCTGAGGCAAGGGCAGAGACTTGCCCATTCTAGTTCTCTTTGGACTAAGCTGACAGGATATATGTGGGGTGTGTGTGCTTGCATGGAGGATGTTTGGCAGTGCAGCCAGCCTGGAGAATTCTCTTTGGCCTGAGTTTTCTCAGCCAAGATGTGGTCCTCCTAGCCTCCCAGCAAAAGACACTGTTTAAGCCAAGCCTGGCTACATAGGGCACTGCTTGTGGAGGTTCAGAGGTAGTTTTGCGGTGTCTCTCTCTTGGAAAAGACCACCCCAGGTTCAGTGCTCAGGATGCTGGCAACTGTCTTTGGAGTCTCCCTTTTTCGATAGTGGAATGAATACTGAGTGTTTCCAGTCCCTTGGCTTGTGTTGGTTTCCCAAATTTTCTGACACAGGTCTCCGATTATTGCAGGTGGTATAGGCCTCAATAATTCTGCGGAAATGATGTCAACACCTGAAGCCTTGTTGTTTTGTAGTTGTCTCATTGCCCACATGATCTCTTCCTCAGGGATGGGTGGTTCTTTCTCAACTTCCCTTTACTTGGTATCCTGAGGTTGGGCTTCTTTGCTACTAGTGTACAGCTCTTCTCATCATCTGCTTTTGACATCTTGTTGGATGGACAGTTCTTTCCCTTCCTTGCTTTTGATAATGCCTTTATGGGCAGTAAATGGTGTTTGAATCTTTTTGACTTGCATAAATGCAAGTTTGGTGTGGCCCTTTATGCAGTCCTCTTGTAGCTGTTTGCAACGCTCGTCCCACAGAACTTCATTGTCTTTCCTTGCTGCCCTCTGGAAATCTGCATTCAGTCTTCTTGCTTCTTCCCATTTTCCTGCTGCTTTGGCTGCTTTTCTTCGCTTTGCTATTTTTATGGTTCTGTCTGAGAGCCACTTGCACTTTTTCTCTGGCTTCTTGTATGGTATATGTTCAGCTGCTATTTCGAATAAATTTCCTGCCACAGTTCGTCAGGCATTTTCACAGCCATGTCCAGCTGTTCAACCCTATTTTACCTCTATTGTGTATGTGGGGGGGGGGGTTTTTGGGGAAAATAAACTTCTTTAGTGGTGCTGTCCTTTTGATGTTGCATAGTTTGACTCTGATTTTAGCCACCAACAATTCATGGTCTGAACCATAGTCGGCGCCTCAGTATGTCTTGACAGCATGTACTGAACTGGTACATCTATGATTACATAGAATATAGTCAATCTGATTACATTGTAGTTCATTTGGAGAGGTCCAAGTGTATAAGCAATGTTTGTGCTGTTTGAACCAAATATTCATGATTTGAAAGTGGTTTTCTTGGCAAAATTATACCAAACGATCACCTGCATCATTCCTTTCCACAAGTCCAAATCTACCCGTGATGCCTGTATCAGCTTGGGTGCCAATGTTTGCCTGAAATCTCCCAATATGTAAACAATGTATTTTTGGGCACTGTTTTCAGAGTTTCTTGGATGATGGCATAGTAACCCTCTATGTTGAGTTCTGTTGCGTCAGTTGTTGGGGCATAGACTTGGACAACTGTGATGTTGAGGGGCTTGGCACAAATTCGGATGGTCATAATTCGATAATTGACTGTTGAGAAGCCTTCCACTGCATAAGCAACTTTCTTGTTTCTGATAAATGCTACTCCATTTGTTTTCTTGGTGTCATGTCCTGAATAGTAGACAGTGAAACTGAGTTATTAACATAGACTAAATCAACAAATCAAGAAAGCATTATATCATCCATCCATCCATCTATCATTGTTACATAGATAATTAAAGGAGAGCAATTACATGCGTCCATAAAGATTTCTTACCCCCAAAGTAGGCAGGTCACAGGCAGGGAGCCCCTTTTGAGAAGAAGTTCTCTATCAATACAACTTTCCCTATTTATAAGATTTTAGAATCATTCCCTAACAATAGCTAACTGTCCCACTTGATAAAGGCACACATTCTTGGTTAACTCATTCCTATAATTTCAAATACCTTACAAGGGGTGCTTCCACACACACACCAAATCACACTTTCAGACCACTTTCAATGCACTTTGCAACTGGAGTTTACTGTGTGAAATGGCAAAATCCTCTTGCAAATGGTCGCTGGATTGAAATTGCATTATTTAGCATGTGTGAAAGCACCCTTATTTATACTTATAATAACTTTTTAGAATGTATAAAGAATATCAGTTCACTCTTGCTACTTGTTATCTTAACAAAGTCTATTTAAAAACAACAATTACAAGTTTCTCACACATATGAATATCATCTGGCCCTCAACCAATACTCCCATCCTTTAATCATACCTTCACTTCTGTGAAGCTGGACATTCTTGCAGTTCTCAGATGCTTCTTCACTTGGGCCTAAACAAATTGTATCTATTAATAATGAGTCAGATGGCTTCTAATCTTCACAAGGCCATATAATTGTTGCCACTTTTTTTCTAGGTCTCTGGACTCTCTTCTTGGCAAGCTTCCCTGAGATGCCAGGTGTGACCATGTGTGCCACAACATCTTCTGTGAACATGTTAATCAACTGCAGCAACTGTTCCCCTATATTTCTGGCCATATCCATGATAGCTGTGTCTAGTGTATAAATATTTTTACGAATTTTACGTGCACACGATGAATGCAAGTACTACCAACATCTTACACAGACTCAATATGTAGGAAATAACCAAAATTACCACTTCACTAAAAAAACATTAAAGGCTTACCCTATCAGAAAAGTTTATTTGATTAAGGAACAAGTTTGGGCCCATTCTCCTGAGTACCCTTTCAATCTAATTTCAATATTATATGTAACGTTCAATGGAAAGTTTCCAAACTAAAGTGCTATAATAGTATAAGTTTCTTAATATCCTCAGCCCTCTTATAAAACTAGCATCTGTGGTTTCAGTACTGCAGGTGTCTAATACTGCCTATCAAGGACTTTAAAGAAAAAAAGCTATATACATTATTTTATTTTTTTTAAAAAAATGAAATTTAAAGTGGGCAAGACCCTGCAACATCCACTTCCCCTTCATATTTGCACCAGTGGGGAACAGACAAGTTGGAGGGGCAGGCAAGAAAAGTGGAAAAATTAAATGCCACCTTTCCTGTGCCTCCAACTAAACTTGTGGATGCTTGCTGCTGTCATTTACAACTTAAGAATGTTTAAGTGATCTATTCACAGCTCTTCTGGCATCTCATATACCTTGCCCTTAAAACAGGTCAAATTTGCAAAATATTGCTGTTATTCATGAAAACACGAGCCAATGTTTTCACATGTATATCTTTTACTAATCTTGATGTATGTAAGACCCAAAACTTACCAAAAACAAAACAGAACTTGGATATGACATAACAGCTCCTCTAACCCCAATGTTTCATAACACAACACATTCTGATTTTAGCCTAAAGAAAAGGAGCAGTGCAGATTGAAGGGGTAGATTTATTTGCAGTGATGTAGTGTGTGAAGTAGCACCCAGAACAAGAGAAGACGAGCCTCTCCATTTTCACAGAAAGAACACTTTTGCAACGCTTGAAGGAATAATGCCAGCACTGAAGTTGGGCAGTTCCACCAGCAGAACACTCTTTGTTCCAGAAGAACACCCTGGCATGATGGAGCAGATAGTAGTATTCAACCCAATGTATGCTATATAATGACAACATATGTTAGAGATATATTTATATATAAACACATAGATATAAACACATACTGTATGATGTGATTTACTAAGTCACCAATAACTTTGAAACATTCATAAATTTCCCAGAACTGTGTGTGCGTGTGTGTGTGTGCAAGGAAACAATAATGTGAAAATAAAGAGTCATGAGTTCAATTCAGGTGAAATTTAAACCTGGAAGTTTAGGCTGAGCAGGGATGAAAAATTTCAGATCATTCATAACTGAAATACACCAGGGGGAGAAAGGCCCATTGCTAAACCTGAGAAGAACTTTCCTACTACCCTCCCCCTTCAACATGCTACCCTCCCCCTTCAAATGTTACAAGGAAAAAATATAGTATACGGTACAAACATGTTTTCTGTAATAGAACAGAGTTTAAGCCCAGTGGCACCTTTAATTTTTTTTTTTTATAAATATTTTTATTAATTTTTCCCATCACCCACACCTTACATCATGTGCTAAATTATATCATTTACATAGACGAGCATACAGCCATAATAGTTTTACAATGTATCTCAGTCAAAACTCTTCCTGACAATTCTACTAAATTTTCCATTTATACAGCTTCCCCCAATTTTTTTCAAAAATTGTTTCATCTTTCCCTTTTAATATACCAGATAGTTTATCCGTCTCCGCTATTTCAAACAGTTTTTGCAACACTTCTAGTTTGTCAGGGATCTTGTCTGTTTTCCAATATTTAGCATAACTTATCCTTGCTGCCACTATACAGTGCAATAACAAATTTTTCTGTTCCTTTTTAAACGTTTCGGGAATAATATTCAATAGAAATACCTCCGCTTTCATTGGTATTGTTTCTTCCAAAATTTCCCTCAGCACAGCGCTAATACTTTTCCAGTATTCTATAGCTTTGCTCATGTCCACCACATGTGGAAGTACGTACCAACTTGCTGTTTACATTTCCAACATATGTTGGTTGACGATGGAGAAAATTTAGCTAATCTAGAGGGGTATACGTACCATCTATGTATGACTTTATATGTATTTTCTTTAAAGGAAGTTGCCCTAGTGGTCTTCATATTTGTTTCCCAAATTTTGGACCATTTATCAGGTTCAATATCATAACCCAAATCTTTATTCCACATATCTAAATTAACCCTTTTTGTTTCTTCTTGAGTTGCCTCATCCAACAATTTTCTATACATATTTTTTATTAGCTTTCCACCCCTGGCAAACCAAATTTTATCTATATCTATTGGCTTAGTGTAAAATCCCACTTTTTGGTCTTCCTTGTATCTAGTTTTCAATTGTAGGTACTGGAACCATGGCAACTCCTTATTTTGAGTTTTCAAGATTTCTCTCGATTTTAAATCATTATTGTTCTCTAAAAATTCTTCAGTGGCACCTTTAAGACCAACCAAATTTTATTCTGGGTGTATGCTTTCATGTGCACTCATAGCTGCAGGTCCAGGAGTGTATAGAATGAAACCCCTGCAAGCCAGAAACGTCAAACTTGCAGCAGACCTCCCTGGGAGGCCCTAGTACATGCCCCCATAGAGCAGAATTGGAGCTCTCTTACTTGCAGTCTGTGCTGCTTGACAAGCTTTGGAGAGCTACTCTTGGTTTGTCCAGGGCTGCAGGTGTCCATCCCCCCATTGCTTTGACCATTGTAATTGATCTGCACCGGTGTGTCTGCCGCAGACGCCACAGACACGCACCACCATAAACTGCCTGAACCTCTGAAAACCACATGGAGAATTGTGGGAGGTTCAGCTCATGAACTTCAACTCACAAACCTCAGCTCACAAACCACGAACCAGGCAATTTTTGTCATTAATTTAGGTTCATGAGCCAGTTCATACCCATCCCTAATTTATAGTATCAATTGGGGGGGGGAACCCTATAGCTAGTTTAATGAAACCTTATTTTCAATGTTGCATTCTTCAATAATTCTTGAAATCCTACTGTTCCTTAAAGTGAGCTGGACCTAATACCTCTATAGCCAAGAAAAAGGTGGTATAACTTTGCTATTGTTGTATAACTACTTGGTACTTGAAACCTTGGAAACCTTGGAAGTCTAATTCTACAGATCTCTCTCTCTCTCTCTCTCTGTGCGCACATGTTTAATATATGTTTACTGAGGGGATGAAACAGGTGCATCTTTACCACACAAAAAAACCCCACTAGCTGTGCGCTGTTACCGGAACTCTGACCGGATAGAGAAAAATGCACAGGACAACTCAGTGGATTGTTGTTTTTACATCAGTGGAGACAGAGACAAGGTTGCTTGGTTAATTACAGTTACAATGGCAAAATCAGCCTTAATCTTTGACAACAGATGTCTTCTGTCTTTGACCAGATGCTAGATACAGAGCAGTCATTTTCAGAGACTGTTTCCACTCCATGGTATATCATTTGGCAAACCTTCACTGTTGTCTGAACAAAAGATGGCAATACCCAAAGCAGACAGGGTCATCTGTTTGACCTGAAAAGGACAAGCTATTGCTAAATATAAACTCTACATAGCTATTTTCAGATTACAGATAACACTTACTTTGATTTACTTCTTATTTCAAGTATATTCAATAGCCTAAGGAAAACTGGTCATAACAATAACAATAAATATTTGGTGTTTTTGCTGGCAAAAACCAGAACTAGCCAGGTCTGTTCTATTTGTCAAGGAGAAAACAGAGCTTTAGCTGAGATAGCCCAAAATAGCTTTTTATTTATGGGATTAGGTTTCCCTCTGTGCTTTTAGAGGGGGGGGGGACTAATATTGTTTCCAGTCTTTTGAAAGTTAACCAAATCATTATAAATAATGCCGGCACATCTAATAGTTATTAAGAAGAATGCCAACTTTTTTCTGTTCCAGGTACACAAAAAGAGGTTGCAGGATCTCATGAGATTTAAAATACTCTACTGTTACCTAGCTGCACAGTATACAGTGGGCTTCTTGGTCAATACAGTAAGTCTATACAAAAACAAAATAAGTTTAGACTATTGTGTGTCATTTATCTTAAGGCAGGCAGACCTCCATATGATAAGTATTTTCTCCTTTCTCATCACCAAACAGTGCCTCAGAATTGGAGACATCTGTGTGCCTTTGTGTTAACGATTAAGACAGTGGCATGATACAGCAAGTACCCTTAATCTGGTTATCCTCTACAGTTTACAAAGTAACGAGGAAAGTGTGAAGCTTCAAATCTTACAATATTTACTTTATTAGACTTGAGTTTCTTGTTACCTGATCCTTGCATTTAAAGAAAAATACTTCTTTAAAACACTAAAACCTCTATGGGTCTTTCACTGATCTCCATTCTCCCCCTCCACAAATGCTTAAGCGCATATTAGATTTTTTAAAAAAACCTGCCACATGAATTAGTTCCTTGTGATACTGTCCCACAGTGAGTATTTTACAGATCTAGTAAAACCACAATGAAAATACTATATACAACCTAATATTGAAGCTATATTATTGATTTTTAGGATTTAATTTCCAAGTGAAAAGTAGCAGCAGCTTTGAAATCCCTTCAATAGGCCCCCTTCTGGCAGAAAACCAGTCAACCAGGACTATTAGATGGCATTACATTTTCCTTCACTTTAAGAGAGCCAAACCATGATGTATATGTAGGTGCCAGTCAATCATCTTCCACCTTCCTAATTATTTCTTTAGAAAACTGCCACTTTTCAAAATGCAGAGAGGACAAGCAGGAAGCTGCCAGACTTGGCACTTGAGCACTGAGTTGGGATCATTGAGCATTACAGGTCCACGGATTCGAGGGCAAATGAAAGCTCTGGCAAAGGCTAGGTCTGTGTCCAGCAACAGCAGTAGAGTCCACCCCACCCTTTTTGCAGGTAAATCATAGAAGCAGGTATCTGGTTTAGCGATTGGGAGGGTAGGCAATTAGGCTTTATTCACCTGCTTGGGCGTATTAGTGTCTGAGTAGCTGAGTAGTAGAGCTGCGGTGGCTCAAGCAGTTAAGACGCTGAACTGCAGGCTGTGGAAGGTCAGTAGTTCAGCAGTTCGAGACCCGAGTGCCCCATGACGGAGTGAGCTCCTGTCTCTAGTTCCAGCTCCTGCCAACCTGGCAGTTTGAAAGCAAGAAATTGCAAGTTGATAAATAGGTACCACTTTGGTGGGAAGGTAACAGCATTCCATGCACCTTGGTGTTTAGTCATGCCGGCCACATGACCACGGAAATGTCTTCGGACAGCGCTGGCTCTTCGGCTTTGAAACGGAGATGAGCACCACAACCCTAGAGTCAGATTCGACTGGCTTTTGACTTGAACAAGGGAACCTTTACCTTTTAGCTGAGTAGTTGAGTTTAATGGGAAATAGGTTGTGTACCTGTGATAGCTCTGAGAATTTAGCAGATGATGGCATCGGACAGCCATCAGACTTGTAATTATTAATTTAATCAGCAAGGAAATATTTTAAAATGCATTAGCTAACGTGGATTCAGAGTTAAACCAAAAATCTTTTATATTTTTGAGGGTCCTGATCTAAGATAACATAGCAAGTAAACTCATTCAGCAATGCGCACATAATTGCCCGACCAGTTTTTATTTCACACGGCCGGGTGGTGTTTTGTTAATACCATCCTACCCTGGATTTCCATCTACGGAATCCCACTGTCCTCTAATCCATGAAATTGAAACAAGTCTCTTTCTTTCATCTTGATGCCAACAGAGCTACAACATTTTAACCTTCCCACAAATTCCACAGATAAGGGATGACTAGAATGAAGTCTTCTCATTGGCTCCTATTCCCATCCATTCTTGGCAAACTGTTTCAGCACTGTGCAAAGACAAAAGATGTACAGATGCATGTAGGAGAAAAGCTGAAGCATTAAAACGTTTTACTTCATGAGCTTGGCAGTAATAGCTGGAGAAAACCTAAGCCAAGGTTGTACCGAGTCTGTCAAGAATATTTATTGAAAGAATGTTTACATAGCTGATGAATGGTTGAACCACATACTTTGTATACAGAAAGTTCCAAGTTCAAACTTCTGGTATATCAAATTAAGACTCTCAAGTAGCTGATGTTAAGAGAAATTTTTCTCTGTCCAGATTCCTGGAAAACCACTGCCACACAGAGCTGACAATACTGAGCTAGATAGACCAATAGTCTGACTTGGTGTACAGCAGTTTCATAGCATAGGTAACAAACAGATGCATTAATATAACACCTGTTGCTGAGATCACTTGTAGCAATTTAAGGAGAATGATGAAGCTATGACCACAAAGAGCTGCTAAAAAATCTGATAAGGAAGATGAGAGATGGAGAGAGAAAAAAGGGAGAGATTCAATGTTCAACCCATGAAGAAAAGCAAGTGTGGAATCATGTGACTGGGAAGGGGCTATGATTGGTAAATTTTCAATAAGTTTATTTTTATTTTATGTACAAAATTTATATCCCACCTCATAAGGGCCACCGAGGTGGCTAACAATTTAAAATATACATGATAAAAATAACATTTAAAATTTAAAATATACATTAAAAAACACATTTTAAAATCAACCCTCCCCAAAGCACACATCATAAAACAAATTTTAAAACAGAGTTAAAATACATACAATGATATAAAAAAACCAATTAAAACATTGGTCAGGAAGGAGGGATCACTGAGGGAATGCCAAATGAAACAAGAAAGTTGCCACCCGCTGGTGGAAGATGGTGACGAATGGGGACAGACAAATTGCCCAGGGGAGAGAGTTCCAGAGTTTTGGTGCCATGTCTGACAAGGCCTCTCCAGGGTTGCCACCTGCTCAGTGGCAGGGGCACCCAAAGCAGTGATTCTGATGATGACCATAGTGGCCATCTGGGTTCATAATAGCACTGTGCAGGTTATTAAAATAAGAAGATTCTCAGTTTTATGGAAAAGAAGTGGGACTGATTTCTGCTAATTCATTCTGCAGTACCCCATGTATTAAGTGGCTTTCCTGCTAAAGTGCAGAATGTATACTTATCCTTCCACACACTATCCAATATTTCTAGATTTTAATCAGAGCTAAGGTGAAGAAGACCTGAAAGATCCCAGAGTAAGGAAAGGCAGAACAATAGGAATAAGATTTGATTTTTACACACGGTAGAATGTATATCTGAAGAGATAATAGCTCAAATTAGCTTTATCTAATGTTCTTTCAAATACATAATCTAAACCACACAATCTAAAGATCTCTCATGCCTTTGCTTTTAAGCAAGAAAAACTAGCCCTTTAACTCACCAGGAAAGTTCCTGGTGGACTACAGTCCTGAAAGACCATCAACATCCCAAGGTAAGCTGAGCAGGTTGATGACACAGGCTTGTTGTTGCTTCCTTTTGTGCTACTGCAGGTTTGAATACAGCTGAAAGCACCACAGGAAGAGGCAAGAGGTAAGCTTGAAATGGTCACCACCAGTGGACGCATGTGTGCTGAGTAACTCTGTTCAGCTTGTTCTTGGGTCATTTTGATGTACCAATCCATGCCTGCTTTTATGTCCAAGTGTTGCCAAGTATTGCCCTGACCTGGATGGCCCAGGCTATCCCAATCTTGTCAGATCTTGAAAGCTAAGCAGGTTCATCTCTGGCTAGTGTTTGGATGGGAGACCTCCAAGGAATACCAGGGTCATGACACAGAGGCCTTGAAAACCCAACAGGGTTACCATTAGGGGTGCGCATTCAGGAGAAACTGAGCTGAATAAATACACAAAAAATACCTTATTGGTATTTTTCGGGTATCATGTAAGCCAAATACAGATCAAAGATCTGAATTCGGCTCCTGATATAGCTGAGCCCACAAAAAGCTGATTTTATTTGGCTTTTATTCAGGTTCATTAAGCTATACAAAAACCCAGCCGCCAGCCAGTCAAACCTAACAGCTGACAGGTGGAACTGCCAGTCAGCTGTTCGGTTTAAATGCCTTCCCTTTACTTCCAGCCATTAAACTGGTCAGTTTCATGCCCCTGGGCTTCCAAGCAGAGGAGAGTGAAACTGACCAGTTTAATGGCTGGCAAGCATTTCAGCCTAACAGCAGGATGGAGGGCCTGTCCACTGTCAGGCTGAAATGGCAGAGAGCCATTTCACCCCTTCCTTTCACTGCCCCTGTGGGGCAGCTGGGGAAGGAAAGGCAGAGAGAAAAGTCATGTTTAAAAGCTTTTCCTTTCCTTCCAGCTGTTAAACTGGCCAGTTTCACTTCCATCAGTGTCCAAGCAAAGGGGAGTGAAACTGACTAGTTTAATGGCTGGAAGGCATTTCAGCCTGACAGCTGGGGCTGGGGAAGGAAAGGGAAGGCTTTCAAACAGGCCTTCTCTCTCCTCCTTTCTTCCCCACCCACTCAGCCACCTCTACCGGTCAATTTCACTCCCCTCCTCTAGTCAGCTGCTAGGTTTAAATGGCCTAAACCTAACAGCTGAGGGGGCAGGAGTGAAACTGATATGTGTTAGTGGCTGGGCAGCTCAGGGAGGGAAAGGAAGGCATTGAAACATTCCTTCTTGCTCTCCCTTCCCTTCCCATGGGTATAATAAACCCAAATACATTTGGAAACATCGAATATTTCCCGAGTCTGTATACTATACTGGTATCATACTTGGGAAATTCGGTATTTACTAGCATTTTTTTGGGTCTGATAGACCCAAATCTGTAAAATACTGATTTTTCTGGCACACCCCTAGTCACCATGAGTCAGCTGTTACATGATGGCACTTTCCACCACCACATTGGGCTACATAAGATTTTTTCAATTTAACATTATAGAACACTGAACCCATGAACATTTACCTGCATAAGGATGCTTTTACCTCCCTACACCACAGAAATATGTTAATGACATTTTGAATGGGAGATTTTTAATGATATTCATCTGCTTTTTTAATTGCATCCGATCATACATTCTGGAATAGTAAGATTTGTGTTGAAATGTGCACCTTATCGAACTCATGAACTCGGCCATTTCATAGACTGAGTGATTGAATAGGGCTGTCCTTAGCTGCTTCAACTAAACTAGTGAGGTATCTCAGGGAAACACTTCATTTTCCATTGTCCCTCAAATGAACATTTCTTGATATTCCCTTTGTTCTAAGATTTCTGTAACTAAATGTTAATGAGATGATTCATTCCTGCTTCCAAACACCCAAGTGCTTCTTATTAATAAATGTAACTACACGAATTAAAAATGAGGTCAAAAGAGTAATTCAAAGTGACAAATGCATGGAAATCTGAACCTAGTAATTGAACAGGTGCCGGGGCAGCATGTGCCAGAACCACTTAGCCTCTTAATGTCTGTTCTCTCACCCGTACCCTTTACAAGATACTGCTTGGTTACAAGAAGAATATTGCCAGTGTTATTTAAAATTATGTCAGTACAAATTAACAACTTTTATAGGTCTATCACTTCAAGAAAAAGAAACATAATTCCTCATTGCAACTCACCATGGTAAAAAAAAATTGGTGGGGGTAACGGACTAGCAAATCTGGCAATGAGATCAAATGATCCAAACATTAGGCTTTCCTAGCCATAATAGTCATTTGATTACCCTGCTGGCAGCTGAAAAATTTCCATTGTGGCTTGATGAACTGCTTAGCAACTTATAATCTTTCATGCTATGATTCCCACCTTTTTTGCTGTACAATAGGGGGCATGTCATTTTCTTCACAATCTAAGTTCCTAAGAACTGACACAACATATTTGTTGGCTTGCGTGTGTGTTGATTACTCAGCACGTTACCATGCACACAGTCTCCTGAGGCTGAGGTCTGATGGCTGCATTTTCCACCACATTGTGATGATTACTTAAAAGGAAGAATCACAAAGCTATGAGATTTTGAGGAAATTAGATGGCCCAAATAGTTAAAACAGGCTTATTTACCTCATCTTCTAAATTTGACAATGCTAAAAAAAAAAAATCTTCCTTGCAAAAGCTTATGATCCCAGCATCAATCATGAATGTGATTAATTAACATGCGCTAGTTCCACATCAATCTCATCAGTAAAGCAAATAGTAAAAGATAGAGAGAAAGAATTGATCGATTGTTCCCTGAAACTTCCTGGGAACAAAGAGAGGGCATATGAGACATGGCTCATAAATTGGCTCTGCTTTCAAGTATCACAAAAAGGCATAACAAGTATAAAATACTGAGACTTCTATTTCTCCATCCAAGCCTGGCCACCAGACATAGCTTCTTGCCAGTGCCTTCATGAAGTGGCATGAGTACTTTTTGGCACAGCGGGGGGGGGGGTATGACCACTCGACTTCCCCAGAGTAGAGCAGCCCTTGTGTGAAGACAGTTCATCCCACCGAGACAAGAATGCGGTAAACTCCGGAGCCCCTGGTCCAGTGGGCCACCCCCTCCCCACCCAGTTCAGGACAGGACGCGGACACGGGCGATGTGGCAAGCCACCTCCGCTACCTGTACCAGGCGGTCGGGCAGGTCCTCCAGCAGGGCGATGACGTGAGCCGGAGCCGGGTCAGGGTTGCAAGATGGCAGCGGGAGCTGGCTAAGGGCGTCTGCGTGGCCCATCGCTTTACCAGGGCGGTGTAACAGCGCATATTGGTAGCTGGCCAAGAAGATCGACCAGTGGAGCACCCTAGGGGATAGCATTTGTGGGGTCTGGCAGGCTGGGGCAAGCAGACCCAGTAGCAGTTTGTGGTCCATGACCACGGTAAAAGGCCGGCTATACAGGTAATTGTGGTATTTCTTTTTTCCAGCCACGATTGCCAGGGCCTCCTTATCTATTTGCGCATAGTTGCACTCAGCAGCGGATAATGTGTGGGAGTAGTATGCGATGGGAACCTCCCGTCCGTCCGCAAGCTGGTGTCCCAGGACCGCCCCAACCCCATACGGTGAGGTGTCGCAAGACAGGACCACCAGAAGGGATTTGTCGAAGTGAGCCAAGACTGCATTGGAGCTTAGCAAGTTCTTTACAGCCCGGAACGTGACAGCATGGCTAGGGCCCCAGGTCCACCAAGCATGTTTTTTTTTTTTAATCCCTGAAGGGATATTTTTATTTTTGCAATAAACTACAAAACTACAAAGAAAATGGGGAATTTCAGACAGGCGATATCTCCCGGTAGGGAACCGATTCTCAACCGGGTTCTGGTCTGTCATTTCAGACAGAACCCAGTTGAGAATCAGTTCCCTACCAGGATGTAAGTGGCATTTCACACAGAAAAGCCTCTGTTCCGTTTAGGAACAGAGAGGGAAGCGTTTTACCTGTAAAACGCTTCAGAGTAGTCTCCCGTTCCCTCTCCCGGTTCCTAAACGCCTCTTTCCCGCCTTTTTTCGGCCGCGCGGGCTTTTTTTTTTAACGTTCGACTTATAGCGATATAGCGATATATCGATATACCAGAACCTCAAAAGATCGCAATAGCGATCCCATTGCGATCGTTTGAGGTTCTGGTATAACGATATATCGATATATCGCTATAAGTCGAACGTTAAAAAAAATATGTCGATCGCCCGCGCGGGAAGAAATCGGCGGGAAAACAAAGCGGTGCGTGTGTGAAACGCCAAACCGCTTCTGAATCGGCTGCTTTCGGGTAGGGGCAAGCCGTGTGTGAAACGGCAGCCCTGTACCGGTTCAACTCCAAACGGAAGACTCCCGGCTTGAAACCGGGAGAAACTGGGTAATGTGAAATTCCCCAATATTAGGGAGGAAACTACATCTAGGGATAAAGAATAGATAACCACACTATACTAAAACCCCAAGAAGAGGAGATCTTATCCCTGTTAGTGTAAGTGTTAATACTATAAGTGTTAGTATCACAATATACTTGTAGAGTTCTTGTTTATCTCAGCTTCAATGTTTATGTGTTAATATGTTAGTTGTTATGAGAGAACTTTCTGATCATCTTCTTGTTCTTTGCTTCAAAAGGCTATTTTCCGAGTCCTTCTGCCTTTACTTCGGCTTTCTGTCTCTAAAGTCATATACAACTCTGGCAGCACCTGCTCCTGTTTCTGTAGCAGAGTCCTCTTCCATTCCAGAGGTGGCAGAGTCACTAGATTTCGTTTCCTCCTCCTTGGACTCTTCCTCCATTCCCAACTGGCACAGCAAAAATTCTTTAGCTTTGAAAGTGGAGTCTATTGTCTCTCTTTTATCGTTGATCTTAAAGATGACACCCTCCGGAAATGCCCACCTATACGAAATTCCATTGGTTTGAAGAAAAGAAATTAAGTCCTTATAATTTTTCCTCTTTTGTCGGATTTCAAATGGAATTCTTTTAACGTTTTGATGATTATATTTCCCATTTTCAGTGGAGTTGCTGATGTCGCTTTTAAGATAGCATCTCTGGTCTGTCTTCTTGAGAATCTGACCACGATTTCTCCAGGCAGGCTATTTTTTAAAATATAATTGGAGTATGCCCATCTCCATTTCTTTTACCAGCTCATCCGCTGTTAAGCTTATTGCTGGAGCGATTATCTCGCTGAGCAACCTCCTCAGGTCCTCCTTCTCCGCTTCAGGAACTCCCTGGAACCTGAGAATCATATTAGCTTTTTCCATCTGTAGTTATAGCTAACGGCTTTCTTGGAAGTTTTGCTTTGTTTCAACTTCTCCCATTCTTTTCTTCAATTTCTTACTTGTGGTCTCTAGCTCTTTAATTTTCTCAGCTGCCTGCTCCACTTTCTTCTCCGTTTCTTTCAGCTGGAGCTGCTGAGATGCAAAGTTCTTATTCATCACAGTCAATTGCTGGTTAATACCATCGAGTTGCTCCATCACCGGCTTAAGCATGTCCGCTAGCATTTTAATGATGTCTGCTCCCTCTTCCGGTTTTAGGCTCTGGCTTCCCGGTGGTTTCGTTTTCAGCTTTCTTTGCTGGGCCACCATTTTCTCTGATTTGTTTACAGTTTCTAACACTTCTCCCGGGCTCAAAAACTCTCCCCACTATGTCAATAATCAAGTAAGTCTCTCAAAACACACTTGTTGTGTTTCCTCCTCTCTCCCCCTACGTATTGTTTATCAGTTCATTCGCATAAGAGGCATCCCTCTTTGTGATCCGCTTTTACCAGAGGGGGGAAAATCCACTTTTACAATAATCAGGTTTATTCTGAACTCACGTTCATTGTCGGTCAGTTTCTCTGACCTCGCTCACTTTAAACGCCATTCCGCTCAATCTCCGGCACTTGTCCCGGTCAAACCAGCTTGTGCCCAGAGGCCACACAGTGGCTGGACTGTCAGGGTGGAGGGAAGCCTCAATTCTCCGGCGTTATGTTACCCCTCAAAAGCCCTCTGGCCTGGAGCCTATCACAAAGGTGGCACCCCTCCAAGGTGCTTGTGTGTGGATCTCTTCCGTGGCTCGGGGAGAATGTCTGCCATTGCTGCTCCATAAACCTGAAGACCCACCAAGCGTGCTTATCCAGGAGATGATTGAGGGGTTCCATGACCGTGGCCTTGTGAGGGAGGAACGAATGATAGAAATTCACAAGGCCGAGGAATGCCTGTAGTTTGGCCTTGGAAGAGGGGATGGGCGCTTGAACGATGGCATGAATTTTCTCATCGGTGAGGTGGATGCCCTGGGCGTCTATGGTGAACCCTATGAATTCAACTCTCAAGACTCCCAGCAGACACTTCTCCCGCTTCACCTTCAGACCAGCATCGTTGAAGCCCTGGAGCATGACCCAGAGTCATTTGGCGAAGGTCCCGGGGTCCAGAGCTGCAATTAACACGTCGTCAAAAAATGGCTGTACTCTGAGGATTCCCTGCAGGAGACAGTCCATCAAGTTCTGGAAAATCCCCGGAGACATGCTTACCCCGAATTGCAGTCTTCGGACCCAAAATGCCCCACTGTGGGTTACAATAGTTTGGGCCTCGGCAGTGGCATCATCGACCAGCAACTGCTGGTAGGCTTGGACCAAATCTAATTTGCTGAAAACTTTGGCGCCGGCCAGGGAGGTCAGGACATGGCTCACAACAGGGACGGGATATGTGTGAGCTTGTAACACTTTATTAATCGTGCATTTGTAGTCCGCACATATCCGGACGTCCCAATTTTGCTTTACTGGGGTCATGATCAGGGTTTCCCATCGGGCATGTGGGATGGGTTCCAGGACCCCCTGAACCACCAGGCAATCCAACTCGGCAATTTTGGGTCAAAGGGCCAGTGGTGTGCATCTGACTGTCATGCGGACGGGCCGTACTGTGGGGTCGAGGGAGACTGGACGCCCTGTGTAGCAGCCGAGCGTGCCATCGAATACAGCCAGGAACTCATTGCAGACAGCATTAAAGTCCATAGGATGATTTTGGTTGACCCCGGTCACCCCAAACCCCAGAGGCCCAAACCACGACAGTCCCAGAAGGCTGGTTAGTTTTCTTTCTACTACCAACAAGTCCAGCAGGCCATTAAAGTCCTTGTATTGCATCCTGAGCATGCCCCATCCCCTAATGGTCACCGGGTTCTTTTGGAAGTCCCGCAGCGTCAGGCCCTGTGGCTTTTGCAGGAGGGGTCCCCCCGTGGGCAGAGTTGCTGTAAGGTTTCTGCCGAGATTATAGAGAAAGATGAACCCGTGTCTAACTCCATTCTACAGGGGGACCCCTCTATTAACACCATGGCATGCATCTTGTTGGGGGCAAGTTCATTACCTGGTGCTGCTGGTGGTTGACTGTTAGGGTATGCAGATCCATTGACTCCTGGTGCGTGGATGTCTTCCGATGCGCTCCTCAGGAGTGGCAGGCTCGGGAGATGTGTCCTTGCTTGCTGCAGGATCTGCAGATGGCATCGCGAATGCGGCAGGTCCGGCATTCGTGCGCCTCTCTGCAACTGGCACAGGATGTTGAGGTGACCTGCTTCTCAGAAGGCGTGGCTGCTGATGCCTGGGGTCGTGCATTCTGCCAAGTCGGGTGGTGTAGCTGCAAGACTTCCTCCTCGTCCGATGCGTCTGAAGCCAGGGATACGTTTGTGAAGTGGACTGCTTGGCCACGGTGCTCCTGGTGCGATTTCTCACACACAGTTGCTTCCTTTAATGCCTTGTCCAGGGTCAGGTCATCGTGGCTGGCTAGCTTGTGGCGCAGCTTGGGTTCCCTGAGGCCCATGACGAACTGGTTCATCACAGTGTCGCTGAGGCTGGGGAACTCGCATCGGGAGGCCACTCTGTGAAGGCTTGCCAGGAAGTCGGTTGCATTTTCATTGGGGTCCTGGAGTCACACAAAGAAGTTGATGCACTCAGCTATTTTTGTTGGTTTAGGTGTGAAGTGATCAGTGAGCGCCTTCTCCAGCTCCACGAAGCTTGCCTCTCTCGTAGTTTTTGGTGCCATCAGGTCTTTTAGTAGCCAGAGTGTGTTGATTCCACAGGCGCTTAACATTATGGACTTCTTTTTACCCTCATCTGTGATGTCGTGGAAGTCGACATAGTGCTCCAGGCGTTTGATCCAGGTCTCCCACTGCTCGGGATGGGTGCCATCGAATTCAGGGATGTTTCCTTGAGTGGCGACCATTATGCAGGCTCCATGTGGTGGACGGTTTCTAGGAGCGGTGCGAGGCGCGGTGACCAGAGAAGCGGGGCGTGATGCGATGCTGGACCCGGAGTCAGTGATGCTGGGCGCAGTGATCTGGAGGTCGGGGCGTGGTGCAGTGCTCGTGTCGGCATGGGTGTCCGATTTGATCATTAGGATCCCATCCTCATCGCCAGTATAAAGTACTGAGACTGATGCATAGTAGTGTGATTACAGCTCATACTTTATTGGTTACGTGGAGAACTTGAGATAAGTTTGTCTGGCCAGAGGCTGGCTTATATCCCCAATGCAAACCACACCCAACACACACCCACATTCGTGATAGGCTATTTACAGTGTTCCCCCATTCCCATAGGTCCCTCCTTGGATCCTAGCCGTCCGATAGGTGAGCGCTAGGATCCGTTTGGGCTATTTGTGAGCGAATCTTAGGCCCTTCGCATGGCCACGTGTGGACCCGACCATGTGCGCAGTCTCGCTGGGTACACAACAACAAGGAATAGCGTTCAGTCCCCCCTGACTTGTATACTTCAGATTGGCTTAAAAATAGATACCCTACCACACACAAATTCCTCAAAGCTGAAGATAGGATCGCCTTGTCTTTTTCACCTACTGCACCAATATCAGCTTGGAATGATAGTGGGACATTAGGGAAACAGGCTGGCTGCTTTCATATGAATTAATACATCAGAGCAATCCATAATCCGGAATTAGTAGCTCTGATCCACAGAGAGAGATGGTCGGGTCTTCTCATATCACAGACCACTCATGTCTTCTCTGATATGGAGGTGGGGGTGGCAGCCTCAGCCTATTTAGACAACAGAAAAGGAAAGCCATGGATTCTGCCTTAATTTCCTGTGAAAATGTTTAAGCTTGAAATAGTGCACCATTCTGAATGTCATAGCAATCAACATGTATAAATCATACTTTCTGTCTGGCATATTATGGAAATCCTGAGAGATACACCTTGCAAATATCCAAGAGAGAGTTTTCCAAAAAAGTTATCATCAGGTAGCCATACTTCAACTCTCTGCATAAGGTCTTCATCCAGGAAAAAACCCTTATCATATTAATTTCGTCCTCTGACATGTAAGGTAGGCTGGTGTATCAGCAGTCAACTGAGGTAGGATCCACACATTATTGACTATTGCATTATTGTGAACATTCATCTCCAAGAGCTGTATGATTACAAGAGTACAATATACAATGCCATGTGGACCCAGTCTTAAGTTGTAACTGGAAGCAACATCCATCACCATTTTCTGAACACTGTCCTCTGGTACTTACAGCTCTCAATACAGATCACATCAAAGTGATTACGGTATTTAAAACACACAGTCCACTACACTACCCTCCACAAAGTAATAATTTGATAGATTAAATTGCTAGCATTAAGAGAGTTGGAAATTCTGCCCTACATACAAATACCACAAAATAGATTTTTTTTTCGTTTGAGGAGACAGGGAGGAGAGAGAAACAGGACTTTCTAATTAAGGTCATGACCTATTTTCTTTCAAAAGGAAACAAAGAAAAAGTCAACTAAGTAACATTTCATTAATAGCCTGAAGCTGAGCCATGGGAGCAAACCCATACAGATCTGAGTTAAGAGGCTTGAGAGCAGCACCATGTCATACTACTTTAAGGAACCTTACTAAGTAGAAAGTTATATATTCCTTGAAAATTCAGAGTTAGTTTTATGTAGTGTAACCTGGCATGATTTCATCTTCCTCTGGGGAAATGTGTTGCAAAATAATGTATTCAGTGATCTCAAGAGTCCTGTAACTGTGGTACACAGTTCATTTTTAATTTGATGTTCCATAATTAAGCAACCATGATGAACACTAGTCAGAAACACAGGGTGCCTTTGTGTTTTCACATATTTGCAAACATGAAAGTTTATTTTATGAACAGCTGTACAGAAGGCTCTTTCTTTTCCTTTATCACACAAAATACCAAAGCAATATGGTCACCCTGAGAGCTCAGAATTAGGTCTAGATAAACAAAGAAAGTGAGTCATTCCATCATGCATTTTAGGTTCTTGCACCCATTCAACATAGAATAAAACACAATATGATATATAGTTATGACAGGTGCATTGTAGAAACCTGAACAAAGTCACATCAAGTAATTTTGGGGCTTCATCCTCTTCAGATACTGTTTATTGTTTACTTGATCATACACCCAATCTTAGTTGTTTCACCTTACACATACACACTCTGAGGCGCACTCCAGGAGGTTGGCAACCCCGTAATTGGGTGCACGTGGGGGGGGGTGCCAGAAGGTAGCCCCGCCTAGGGCACAAAAAAACCTCGGGCCGGCCCTGATCCCAGGAGGTCTCCAGCAACCACCTGGAAGTTGGCAACCCTACTTTACAACCTCTACCTTGTTCTGCTCCCTGTGACTTTGAACTGATTGGTAGCTTGGCTGATTTTAAGATGGTAACTGTCAGGTTCGGACCCCTACCAGGATCAATGCTTATGATTAATGAGTGTGTATTGCTGTCCTCTGGTATTAAGGCTTACTTTCGCTTTTGTAACCCCTGCCTGCTTTGCCCATCTGCCGGCTCTGCTTGTTACCTTATCTGTCCTCCCTGACATTCCTGTGGGGGGGGGGAGAGAGAATGAATCCATGGAGTTGTGTGGAGGCGCCGCTTGTAACTTTCCCGAAGCTACCCCCACATGGTTCAAGGAGTCTTTAGATGTAGCTAGTTAGATCGTATAATCTCTCATGACCTGTAGTAGCCTGGGAGAATGTGATGTATGCTTTGTGGGTGGAACTCAGTCCTCAATTCCCATCCCTGTGCTATTGATTGTTAGTTCTGGCAAAGGTGTTAACCTGACCAGAAGCCATATCTTACCAATAAACCTAATCAAGGACTATTGCATACAGAGGGGTTACTCCGGGGTCTAACAGTAACTTATGTCCAGAAACTATATCAAATACTTTCAAGATGGCAGGTTCCAGCCATGGTCCTGAAGCCTTTCCAGCTAACATTATGCAGTAGTGAGTTTATAATTCCACACTACACACACAAATCTTGTACTTAAAAATAGGACATGCCCAGTCAGTTCAATGCATGTATGTAAACACTAGGCAGTATATCCATTGTAAACACTAGGCAGTCTATTCCATTGAACTGAATTGAGTTCACCTGGGACATTGTGCATCTGTATTATCATCCTTCAAAGCTCTGGGGTCAAGACAAATAGCTTTTACCAGAAAACTCAGTCTAAAGTTTGAATCATATTTGAATCACACTTGATTTCCCCCAAATCTGGTGGATTAAACTAATAACAAAAATGTGTTTTCTCTGGTTACAAGGGCTTAATGGAAGAAAATATGTCATGCATTGACATATATATTCACAATGACTCCCCTTCCCCCCTTTCTCACATACACAAATGCAAGACACAACAAAATTTTATAAGGGCCTGATCCTGGTTGGGCAAGCAGCATGACAGGTTGAGGCAGTCTTGTGCCCCTGCCCCATGCCTTTTCAAGTGCCCAAACAGCTGTCGGGGAGGGGCTGAGTCACCACACAATGTGTTCCCACATTCCTGTAAATTGTTTCAAAGACATTAAAGCAGTCCAGATGTTATTGGTAAGGTAAGGTTAAAGTCTGTTCTTATACCAGTGATGTTATGGGTTTCCTGGTAGATGCTTGGGATCTCTCTGTCTGTTCCTGATGTGGATTCATTCCTGGTGCAGCCCCAGGTTAAGCACCACAAGGCAAGAGCTTATCTTTGTACTTATATACATATACTAGGAATAAGGCCCATTGTGGAAATAAATACAACGAGCTCTAGAAAGAGGCTCTGCGTGGATGCCCTGGTCTTGGGCACTCAGCGTCAATTTGCTGGGGTGACCTCAGCAGAGTGTAATGACACAGAGCTTACCGTTTTCTCCAGAGGAACTGATCTCTACCATCTGAAGAGCAGTTGTAATTCTGAGTGATCTCCAGCCCTCCCCTGGAGATTGGAAACAGTGGTTCCCCAGGAGGAAATGGCTGGTTTGGAGGGTGGAGTCTATGGCACTGTACCTATTTGAGGTTCTACCCCTTCTCAAACCCCACCCTCTCCAGGCTCCACCCCTCAAATCTCCAGGAATTTCTCAACCTGGAGTTGGGTTTGATGCCAGCAGAGTGAAAAAATACCAGAGGCTCTGGATGGGTGCCCCATGGTAAATGGACCAAACAGTTCCTAAAAATTTTCCAAAACACTACTCTGTTGGTAATTCATTTTCTACATTCACAGCATCCCCTTCCAGAATGCAACACATCCCCAGCACTTTGAATTAGCACCAGAGCTTTAAGAGCTTTCCAGTTGTTACCTGGAGATTGGCAACAGTTTGTTTGGAGGCTGGGGTCTGTGGCATTGTATCTGTCTGAGGTCCCCCTCTTCCTCCTCCTCAGACCTCATCCTCAGCAGGCTTCATCCCTAAAATATCCTGGAATTGGCAACCCTATGTCCTTTCCAGGCAACCATCAGCCTACCTTTATCTGCCTGTCTGTCTTCAGGTTTACATCTCCCCCCCCCCCCCCCCCAGCCTCTGCCTAGGGAAAGGGCAGTCTTTCCCTGCAGTGGGAACCAAAGCAGCTGACATCATTCTCCTCTCCTCCATATGATCCTGTGAGGTATGTTAAGGTTGAAAGTCTGTGAATGGTCCATAATCCCCCAGGCAGCTTTTGTAACATGAACCTGGGACCTGCACACCATCCTCTGAAGTGCTCTCAGGTACATATCTGTGGCAGTAATAGGGTGACTGCTGGCACCTTTTCCTATCATTTTCTGCTTGTGGTGTGATCTGTCTTTTTTGTGGTGTGGCATGGTTGTGCTATTCAGTTTATTTCTTTTGAAGGGGAAGTGATGCGTTGTGAGTGAGGACATATTTTACCTCAGAATACACCTGGTCACATATGCAACTGAGAGTTCCAACTGTCTCGCGTTGGGGGGGGAAGTTTGAGCTGCGAAATGGAGTGAAGTCCAATCAGCTTCCATATGCAAATGACCTTGAAACGCTGGCCCAATCAGAAAAGAGTTGCCTAGGCTGCAGTGGGTGGGAGAAAACTCAGGCAACACAGCCAGTAGATAGAGACACCTTGTGATTTTGGAGTGAATGGAATCTTGCAAGACGAAAATGCTTTTATTATATAGGAGAGATGAGCTTGACAAGGAAATATCACAGTCTGGGCATTTGGCTCAACTGTTTATAGTTTTGGTTCTCTATACTCACGTTTGCCAACCATTGATAACACTTTATATATCTGATGAAGTGGATGCTAATCCACAAAAGCTTACATCATATTATACTGTAGCTTTTAGTCTTGAAGCTGCCACTAAACACAGTGTTATTTTTATCACATTTGAGTGCCTCTTGAACATGCTTTCTCTGACATTTGTTTGAGTAGGCAGTTTGATTGCCTTTTCAGGTTTGTATGGAAAATTTACCATCGACCCAGCTTTAAAGTAAAAAGCCATATATGGTGATTAAGCTTATAGATAAGACTTTGTAAGTGACATGATTCTTGTTCATTGGTTTTTGGAATTAGATACAGGTGTTTGTATTGTGCTTGCCTGGAAGGGTAATACTACCATTATCTGGATGTAGACTGCTAAGAGACATAACATTATTGAATTGTCTTTGATATTTGCTTGTGGTTTTTATTGTTTTTCTTTTGTTCAAATAAAAAAAAATCAGTATAATAATTTTTTAAAAATTATGTGTTTGTGAAAATTTATACTTGTGCCAGTATTTACAAATTATCTCTGAACGAATGTATTAGTCCACTACCAAACATTCACTGATGTGAAAGTAATAAAATTGTGTTGTATAACATTAGAGTATATCCATGTCAGGGAAACTCAATACAACTACGAACAGTATGCAAAATATGGTATTTTTACTAGTCTGTTATAGGGTTTAACTGCATGTGTTTAATTTTATGATCTGTGTATAAAACATAAAGTGTGTGTATGGAGGTCTGTGTATACATGTACTCCGACTCGGATGGCCCAGGCTAACACATTTTTGTCAGATCTCAGAAGCTAAGCAGAGTCAGCTTTGGTTAGTAGTTGGATGGGAGATCACCAACGAAGTCCAGGGTCACTACGCAGAGGCAGACCATGGCCAGTGTTCCCTCTAAGCTGAGTTAGTATGAGCTAGCTCACAGTTTTTTAGCCTCCGGCTCACACATTGTTGTCTTCGCTCAGGAAGGATGGCCCCAGAGCAGACTAATTTATGCAGCAGCCAAATGGCTCGCTCACAACTTTAATGCCAGTAGCTCACAAAGTAGAATTGTTGCTCACAAGACTCCACAGCTTAGAGGGAACATTGACCATGGCAGACCACTTCTGAAAGTCTCTTGCCTTGAAAACCCTGTAGGGGTGCCATAATTCACCTGTGACTTGATGGCCGAAAAAGTGTCCGTGTGGGTATGTGTGTGTGTGTGTACACAGCCTTACTAATTGTATTTACATTTTCAAAATTTCTACCAGAGGCAAACTGATATCAGTGATATTTGTAATAAAATATATGCCCCCTTGACACAATTGTAACCCGAAAGTCATATACTGACTTGACTATATACCCAAAAGTCATATACTGACTAAATCCATTTTAAAACACACAAAAGGCATCAAAGACATTAGCAGACTCAAGAAACATCAACTATTCATGTTCATTTAGAGAACTGTCTTTTCTAATGGACTTAGAGCAACATTTTGGGCAGGGCTATTTTTGGGCAGGAACGCACAAGAACAGAGTTCCGGCTGACTCCCAAGTTGACCACGCCCAGCAGGAACTCATTAGTATAATAGGCCACACCCAACAGCAGAAACTCATTAGGACTGGCTACATTAGGGGTGTGTGGCCTTACATGCAAAGGAGTTCCTGCTACAAAAAAGCCCTGGGTTTTGACAACAAACAAGGTAAACAGAATAACAAGCACAAGCAAAAGGTGGGTGTGGCTGGATAACCACACTTCTGGTAACATGGGGGTGCGGCCTAATGTGCTAATGAGCTGTGCTGTCAGGGATGTGGCCTAATATGCTAATGCGTTTCTGCTGTTGGGTGTGGCCTGTTATGCTAATGAGTTCCTACTGGGCTTTTTCTACAAAAAAAGCCCTGATTTTGGATATTAATATCATTAGCCACAATACAGTGCAATGTAAAATACATTTAAGTCCATTGAAATTAATGAACTTGAGCAGTTTATTCAGTGCTGGATCATGGTCATTAGGTTTTGTTGTCCCTTTCTGACAGCTGGAGGTTGATCTGCTTAGCCTACAGTGACAGAATAGCTTGGGCCACTTATTGTAATTTTAATTTTCCTTGTCAAGAGTCACAATGCCAAGGGCCAAAATACCAAAATACCCAGTACTAATGTTCTTTTTCAGTTATAATGCTGTTTTTCTACAAAGATCATGCTGTTAATTAGAATACAACCACAAGCTATTTAACAAATAAGGGCTGGCTTTCTAGAAACTAGTATATAGAAATCATTTCTAATTTAGAAGAGTTTTACTCCCAGCATTCTTCAAAGTTTTATGCCCAGCAAAGCAAGAACACCTCCCCATATCTAACAGCAGAATACAGTTATACAGATTTAGAACACCAATGAAGCAGCCAAGAGTAAAGCAAAAGAGGAAAGCACCGATCAAGTTTCTAGGAATGATTTATCTTACCCACTGTCCAAAAAACCCCTAATATTTGAAAGTTCCTTGGTAATAATTTACCACTTCTTATTTCAAAAACCTTGGCTTTCCTGGCTATGTTTAAGCTAGCATAGCTTTGTCATATATTTCACTAAATATTTACCCCTTTTATGTCTCTGCCAGCTTGAATGTTCTGCTGTGAATGGTGTGGATGTCTCTGTGTGTTGTGATGGTGATGGGGGGGGGGTAGAGGTTCAGATTAGAACTTTGCCAGAGGGAAAATCCATTCTGCTCATACGCTGTGAGTAGAATATTTATGATAGGAAATCAATTCAACCCCATTCACTTTTCAGCCTGAGAAAGAAAGTGCAAACACCTTGAAGGTATTTTAAGCAAAAAACACAGATGCGTAAAGGTGTGCAGACAGCAGGAGTGCTTGATTAGCCTCTGGTTCAGCAAACTTCCTGCTCATGGATAGTGATCATGGGATCCAAACATTCATGAGACTGTGCACTCACCTCTGAATAGTTCAGATGTTTCCAGTTGGAAAAGACAACCATGCACGTGCTGCTTTCTGACAACTGCTGCTCCTGCAATACCACATTTTGTTCTGCTACTGCCTCCAACATAAAAGGAACATTATCAATAGAAAAGAGAGCATAACTTGGTATCTATTAATGGTTGTCCAGATCCAGATCAATAGCTGCGTGAACATTATTGCAAGACTTCACAGAACTGTAGCTTGTTTCCTCCTCCCCAGCATCTGTGAACAACTTCCCAATCAAGCATTAAATTCGTGCCAAAAGGGGACAAACTGTTAGTCAACTGTGCTTGAAATGTAGATCACTTTAATGAGTTGACCGTGACCTGGGGCACATGCAGTTACTCAACTGCACAGAAACAAAAGTGGCCGCAGAGTTGAACACAGAAGTAAATGAAACTCATTTACCAATGTACAGCAAAGCCATAATTCTGTATCACAAATGGCTACTCTGCAGACACAAAGCTGCTTGCCCCAGTACTGAAGATATATATAGAATAGCATTCTAAGAATGTAAGAAGAGACCCACTGGATGATACAAGTGGTCTATCCAGTCCAGCTTACTGTTTCATACAGCAGCCCAATGGTTGCCCAGGAGGGCCAACAAACAGGACCTAGAATTCATGGCAAATTATTAACGCAATTCAGCAAGTGGTTAAACTTTATTTATGTAGAAACATTTTTATGCCTTCTTTCCACACAATTGGGGCCCTCAAGGCAGATAACAGTTAAAAACAATTTAAATTTTAAGAACTTTAAAAATACACACACACATATATACATAAACAGCCAACTCTTGCAGTAATTGCAGGCCCGTAGCTACAGTGGGGCATTTCGGGGCTCCACCCCCTCAAATGTGTGGCATTCCTCACAACAGCTGCTACTCCACTCTCCCGTCACCCCGCCTCCCATCCTGTGATATTAAAAGGGCCCTCCAGCTGATTGGCAGGAGCACGTGGCCACCCCTCTCCCTCCCCTCCTCCAAGACTTAAAGGGTCCTCCAGCTGATCAGTGGACCCTTTAAATCTTGTAGTAGGTGAGGGAGAGGGGCAGCTGCTGGCTGCACACCTTCCATGAACTCCAAGCGGCATGTGGCCACCCCTCTCCCCTCCCTCCTCCCCTGCTGCCCCACAAAATTTCCCCATGCCCTACCAACCCAAAATTTCTGGCTATGGGTCTGAGTAATTGCCAAACAGCATGTTGTTAGCTTTCCTAGCTCTTGACTGAGGCAGACGTTGGCATAGGACATACAGAGTTCCTCTTTAGAAAATAATTAATACTGGTTCAGTTCATTGGATTTCCTCAGATACAATGTAGCATCAATGAAACACTGGGAAAGGTATTTCAAGGATTTGGTGTCATCGTTCTACTTCATTTATCAGCTCCAGGTGAACCAGTATATATTGTAAACTGGTATTTGGGAACACTAATAGAGTGGATGGCCTTAAACACTCAAACTTGGTATAGGCTCTGAATTCTGGTTAGTTTTAAGTGGTGCTGCACTCTCCATAAAGGTTCAGGTCTGCAGTTTGGCAGTACTGATCTGGTCCAGCAGATAGATACCCAAGCTGTCTTTTGCCAAACTGGTTTATAAAGCAGCTTTGGGGAGGGGGGAGGGGAAATACATGATCCTGCCACATTCATTCATGTCCTGAAAAGATCCAGGCTAGATTATTCTATTCTAGATTATTCCAATGAAGATCATTTGGAAACTTTAACAAGAGCAAAATAAAATAGAAAGTACATATAGAGTTAACCATGTTTAGCTAGTGCTAGGAAAACTACACTGCCTGTGTAGTCCAAGGTCTTATAAAGCCCAAACAATCTTGGTTATCTGCAGGGCTTTTTTTGTAGAAAAGCCCAGCAGGAACTCATTAGCATAATAGGCCACACCAAATAGCAGAAACTCATTAGCATATTAGGCCACACCCCTGACAGCACCACTCATTAGCCTATTAGGCCGCACCCACATCTTACCAGAAGTGTGGTCATCCAGCCACACCAACCTTTTGCTTCTTATTCTGTTTACCTTGTTTGTTGTCAAAACCCAGAGCTTTTTTTTGTAGCAGGGACTTCTTTGCATGTTAGGCCACACACCCCTAATGTAGCCAATCCTAATGAGTTTCTGCTGTTGGGTGTGGCCTATTATGCTAATGAGTTCCTGTTGGGCGTGGCCAACTCAGGAGCCAGCCAGAACTCCGTTCCTGTGCGTTCCTGCCCAAAAATAGCCCTGGTTATCTGAAGCATTTCCTGTTACCTACATGATCTTGCTTGACTGCTAAGATCTTCAGCAAATGCTGTTCTCTAGGTGCTCTTACCCACACTGGACCCACAGAAAGGGAAATTAGCTTTAAAAAGGCTTCCAAAAAGGAATAATGTGAGACCTTTGTAGTATCTGTATACCAGGATGGATATCGGTAGTGATATCCCAAAATAAATTATGAAGAAAGAGAGATAAAGGGTGCTTGTAAACACAAACATTTTATTGGAACAAAGTTCGAGTCCAGTGTCACCTTCAAGACCAACTGTCATGGGTCCTGGCTCAGCCGAGGCTGAGCACCTGAGGGAGAAGAGACTCCAGCATCTGCGCAGGAGGTGCAGCAAGACGGAGAGTCTGAGGTGCAGTTGGAGGAAGAGATTGGTCCAGAGCCTGGCCCAGCACCCCCAGTTGGAGACGCCTCAAGGCCAGAGTACCCACCTAGCTCACCTGAATGTCCCAGATGCAGGGCACGCCAGTGTCTGGAGGTGCAGGAGAGACAGAGGAGTGCCAGACTTCAGCTGTCGCAAAGGCAATGTGAGTGGCCGTGAGTCTTTGCAGGTCGCCTCCCAGGGAAGAGAGGATCCAGTTATAAGCAACCATGCTCACCTGCCTCAGTGCGGACACAACCATGCAATCTTGGACCTTGTCCCCACTGCCAGCCTCTGCTCATCGCTCCTGAGAACTCTGATCTCCCGGCATTCCAATCCCTGGCACTGTTTCTTGGCTTGGTTTGGACTTTGCATCTTGCTTAAGTGCAGTGTATTTGTGGCGACCGGCCAAAGCCAGCACACTAACAAAGTTTTTATTCAAGGCATACGTTTTTATGTGCACACACACTTATTCAGAGACATTGAAATGGAAGTTACCAGTCCATACATATAGGTAGAGGGTGAGCAGCAAATTAGCATAAGATGCTAATTTGTATCTGAAGAAGTGTGCATGCACACAAAAGCTTGAATAACACACAAAAATACCTTGAATAAAAACTTTGTTGGTCTTACAGGTGCCACTGGACTTGAACTTTGTTCTGCTGCTTGTACATAAAACAAAACAAAACAAATAATGTAAAGAACCTACACTGGGCACCTGACAACTAATTCCCTAAGTAACCACACACACACACACACACACACAACACGTGCATTTATAAAAGGTAAAGGTAAAGGTTCCCTTGCTCGAAAGCCAGTCGAGTCCAACTCTAGGGTTGCGGTGCTCATCTCCGTTTCAAAGCCGAAGAGCCAGCGCTGTCCGAAGACGTTTCTGTGGTCATGTGGCCGGCATGACTAAACACCAAGGCACACGGAACGCTGTTACCTTCCTACCAAAGTGGTACCTATTTATCTACTTGCAATTTCTTGCCTTTGAACTGCTAGGTTGGCAGGAGCTGGAACAAGAGACGGGAGCTCACTCTGTCTTGCGGCACCCGGGTCTCAAACTGCTGAACTACCGACCTTCCACAGCCTGCAGTTCAGCGTCTTAACCACTTGAGCCACCGCAGCTCCCCTTTATAAAACGTAGGAGGTAGGAAATTGCGAGGTTTTAGGGAAGGGACGTACATCATGACAAATGATCCCCACGGTAGGTAGGATTTGGGACATCCTGGCTTTGGATTGGGTCAAGATAAAAAGTTTGAATCTCACTGACTGGTTTAAAGTTAACTGCTGTCAAACTTTGATGGGGAAAAAATACCTTGATTAGGCTATTGTGAGCCAAATCTGCATGGGCACAAAGAGCCTGGGTGAGGCAACATGATTAACATACTTTAATTAGGTTGCGGTGAGCCAGATCTACATGGACAGAAAAGTTTGGGTGAATTAAGATAAGCTCCTGAAATAGGATGGAAAGTAACTAAATGACTTGAGTGTCCTTTTGACCGAGTTTTTTAAAAAGGGAAAAAGAGGAATCTGGCATTGGTTAATGAAATAGCAGCTTCCTTGTGCTGGGCAGACATCTCTGGGGTATGCTAGGATTAGGGCTGCCAAGTGGGGGCGGGGAAACCCCCGCTTTGGAGGCCCGATTTCCGCCGTGGCGGAATCGGGCCCTGGGGGGAACCCCACCCCCCGAAGCTGCGTCACCAGAGGTGATGCACGATGTAGGGCACGTTGGGGACGTGGCCCAGATTGTCGGAGGGGGAAACCATATGGTCCCCCCCGATGATCTGGGCCACGCCCCCAACACGCCCTACGTCGTGCGTCACTTTACACACACACACGCACGTCCACGGCCAGCTCCCGGAGCAACCAGACGCTCCCCCGCCAGTGAGTAAATAAGACTTGGCAACCCTAGCTAGGATATTCCAGTGTTGAAAAGTATTTTGTTCTTGAGAATGAATGAATTTTTAGTGTGAACCCTGAGCTGGAGGAGATTGCATCATTTCAGCACACCCTTCGTTTCCTGAGATTTTCTAATGTCATGGCTGTACCCAGGTGCCTTTATGAGACTCCCCAAGTTTCAGATCCCCGTGGCACTTAGGGTCTAAAATAGGGTGCCTATTAAAATAAGAGTGATACCCCACTAACCAAGGGGGTCTCAGGTGGAGGAGAGGGCAGAATCCTTACAGTGCCCAGACCGAGAATGCAGAACTGTCATAAGATCCTGGTAATGGACTTCCTGCCCTACGGTGAATCCGCTGGCACATACTCTGAAGCCATTTAGTTGCCAAGTAATCACGTAATTTTTTGTCCAAGCATTCTGCAATATGCTGGTCTCTGCCTGGGTCTTTACACACAGTGTTTTCATACTGTTGTTTGGTTATCTCTTGGAATGTAATTTAACCTTTGATTGCTTCATCATCTTGGGAACAATAGTCAAAAGGTGAAGCATAATATTTCAGCAAACAAACGAAGCAGGTACATCAAGATGGGTAGCCTTGTTAGTCTGTCTGTAGCAGTAGAAACAGAAAGCTAAGATCATGGCATCCGGCCCCATCACTCCTTGGCAAATAGAAGGGGAAGTCGTGGAAGTAGTGACAGACTTCACGTTCCTGGGATCCCAGATCACCGCAGACTGTGACTGCAGCCATGAAATTAAAAGACGCCTGCTCCTTGGGAGGAAAGCGATGGCGAACCTAAACAGCATGATAAAAAGTAGAGACATCACCCTGCCAACAAAAGTCCGCATGGTCAAAGCAATGGTATTCCCAGTAGTCATGTATGGCTGTGAGAGTTGGACTATAAGGAAGGCCGAGCGCCGAAGAATAGATTCTTTTGAACTATGGTGCTGGAGAAGACTCTTGAGAGTCCCTTGGACTGCAAGAAGAACAAATCAGTCAATCCTCAAAGAAATCAACCCTGACTGTTCCCTGGAAGGCCAGATAATGAAACTGAAGCTCAAATACTTTGGCCACCAAATGAGAAGGGAGCACTCACTGGAAAAGACCCTGATGCTGGGAAAGATTGAAGGTCAAAGAAGACGGGGACGGCAAAGGATGAGATGGTTAGACAGTGTCAGCGATGCAACGAACATGAAATTGAGCCAACTTCGGAGGACGGCGGAAGACAGGAGAGCCTGGCGGGAGATTGTCCATGGGGTCGCGAAGAGTCGGACTCGACTGTGCGACTGAACAACAACAACAAAGCAGTAGAAAAGAGCAAGAGTCCAGTGGCACCTTAAAGGCTAACAAAATTTGTGGCAGGGTATGAACTTTTATGAGTCACTGTTCTGAAGAAGTGAGCACTGAGTCACAAAAGCTCACACTCTGCCACAAATTCTGTTAGTCTTTAAGGTGCTGCTAGACTCTTTCTCTTTTCTAAAGAAACCAGGGTGTAGTTAAACCAAATTTAAGAATTCTATCTATGATGACTTCAGAACTGCTATCCCTACATAATTTCTATGAAGTTGTATACTAAGTCTTGATAAGGATTCCTCATACCAACATTAGCCCTACCAGTTGGTCCCTTTAATAATATGTGTACACAAGTTTTAGTGAACTATAGATTAAAGTACATCTAAAAGTAATATCCTGGGCTTCCATTTTTAAGTGCTTCAGCTATTGATTTTATCCTGCAAACTTCTATACCTACCTCTTTTTAAAGTTGTCAGTGCTGGAGACGATAGTGTTATGAGATTTCAGCATTCCCATTAGAATTTTTATTTTAAAAATATTTGAGGCAAGCAGATTGGAAAATATGCATGTAGATGATATAAAACAAAAATGAATACTTTAAGCAATTCCTACTTTGCTCTGCCCTAGACCTAGGAACCGACTAACAGTAAACTCCTAAGCAGAGTTACAGCCTTCTCAGTCCACTGAAGCCAAAAAGAATGTAACTGTTTTAGGACTGCACTGCAAGAGAACTACAGGCCTAGTCAGTCTGGACTCCATTTTATCACAAATTCAGCCAAAAGCAACAGTGACTCCAGCCATCCCACAGACTCCACAGCAGCAGACCTCACTGGTGGAATCTTGCCCAAAGGACAAAGAATTCCTTCCTGCGGTACATCTACTATCAAGGATAACACAATATGTGGAGAAAGTTTGGGACTGTCAGCTGAAAAATACCTCCCTGCAAAAAAACACAAAATCCTAATATATTATTTTGTGTTCCTTTTCTCTAAATAAAATGTGGTATTTTCATGCTGTAACAACACATAATTCCAGAGCCCACTTAGCGATAACTGCAAGCCTAGCTTTATATCATAACAGAAATTTAGGAGATCACCATTATTTCTAAAATAAACATATTGATTTACATTGTCATCTAATGCTGCAGTCACACAGGCAGTTTGTGGCGCTATCGTAGCATTACCTGAGTGGAATAAATGGGCCCCTTCAGATGAGAACACCTGCCTCTTGTGGCACAGTCGTCGGCAACCCGTGCTCTTCTGCAATGGAAGAGGAATAAACAGATACCGGGGAATGTCCGGTATTAATGGGTTGTTCAAGGTTCCCTCCAGGTTTTCTGATGTCTGAACTCTCCTGCAGTGAAAGAAACCCAGAAGGGACATCTGAACCTGGAGATCCGTTTCTGCCACTTGCGTGCGTTTTTAAAAGTTTTGCATAAGCACATATGTGCTTGGATGGGTGTATATGTGCCCACCTGCATTTTAAAAATGACTAGGCAGCATGTTCCATGGCTGTGGTGCTGCAGTACTTTGGATGCTTAACCACGGAACAGCCATGTGGGTAACCCACAGCAAGGTGTGCTGTCTGGATAAAGTGCCCCGCAACACTTTAAATCGGTACAATTAGAGGCGCCACCAAGCTGCCAATGTGACCGCAGTCTAAGTTTTTTTCTTTTACCTAATGAAAGTAGGGTGGATTCCTATTGTGGCTTACTTTAGGGATGCTCAAGCACCTGTTGATTTAGTTCACTGTTTGTTGAAGCAAGGGCCAGATTTTTTCATAGAGCCATCCTGTTGCTCATGAGTATATCAAGCCTGTTTTGCAGGTTAGTTTCCATGTATTCAAATAGTACAGTGCAATTAGCACCATTCCACATATGTGCATTACCTTACAACTGGTTGGGACTCCTAGGTCCCCCCCCCAAGCTGTTATCATGGCACTGTGCTCCACTGCACTCTGCTGCATTGTTAATTGTTTATAAAGAGTGATCAAATCAGTCAGCCAGTTACATATAAACACTGCGTTTCTTAAAAAAAAAACACCTTATAGTTTGGTGTTCATCTAAGTCTGTGTCATTATTATTATTTCACATATGCCCATTTTTGTACATTGTTTCATTACCTGAGCCAAGCTTCCATGAAGAAAAAGAGTTGGTTTTTATACTCTGTTTTTCTCTACCTTGATCAACCTCAAAGCAGCTTGCAATCACATTCCCTCCCCCTACCCACAACAGGCACCTTGTGAGGTAGGTGGGGCTGAGAGAGTTCCGAAAACTGTGACTGGCCCAAGGTCACCCAGCAGGCTTCATGTGGAGGAATGGCAAATAAAACCCGGTTCCCCAGATTAGAGTCTGCGCTCTTAATCACTACACCACACTGACCCTGGGGGGACAATAGTAAAGGTAAAGGCTTCTCTTGCTTGAAAGCCCGTTGAATCCGACTCTAGGGGACAGTGCTCATCTCCATTTCCAAGCCAAAGAGCCAGCGCTGTCCGAAGACGTTTCCGTGGTCATGTGGCCGGCATGACAAGACACAGAAGCACACAGAATGCTGTTACCTTCCCACCAAAGTGGTACCTATTTATCTACTTGCAATTTCTTGCTTTCAAACTGCTAGGTTGGCAGGAGCTGGGGCCAGAGACGGGAGCTCACTCCATCACGCGGCACACTCGGATCTCGAACAGCCGAGCTACCGACCTTCCAGTCTGCAACTCAGCATCTTAACCTTTGAGCCACCACAATAAACTTCACTAAATGTACAGAGGCAAAAGTGGCCACAAGGCAGAAGGAAAAGAACCTTCACCACGACAGCTACTGTATGGCAACAACATTGTTTAGTCAGGCACTGCTAAGGCAAGGAGATCTGAGACTCAGCGTAAGGGTGATTGCATCTATCTAAATCAGTATGTTTACCTACTGAACATGTTTAGCACAAAGGGCATGGCATTCCTAGAGAGGATGAAATTTCACTTCACAGAACAATAAAGCTGCATTCAGATGGCAAACTTACCCATGGTTAAAATGTTGATAAAACCAGTTTATTGACAGATTTGCATACTCACATTAATTTGCACACACACACCCATTGTGTGGGGACTGATGAAGAAATCCTGATTAGAAACTAGCTCTGGCTATTCACATCATTAACTGTTACAAGGAAGAAGTGCTGAAATGGAAGGAGGGCTGTGGGAAAGAACAATGGTTCTTTGGCTTGAGGTGTCATACACTGAAGCAAGAGGTTTTCTTAGGTAGAATATAATGTGTGCAAAGGTATTTATTGTAGTAAAAAGTATCATCCCACCTTATCCACAAAGCAGAAGTTGCTTGCAATCCATAAGTCTTTACAAAAACACAAAACTGGACTATCAATACAAAACCTATTATAAAGGTCCAAAAGTTACCTTAAATGAGAGGGAAGATATGGTTGGCTAACAGAACTGCCTTCAAGATATTCAGCACCTGTGAATTATCCCCTTGGCACTAGATTTCACTAGAATAAGTTTTTCCCCCCTTCAATTTTCCTCAAAAATGATTTCCCTCATTTTTACAGGGCTCATTGGCATTCTGTGCTGGCATTTACTGCACAGAGAAATTAGAACAGCTCTTCAACTCTGAGTTTCAACTATGAACTTCAAAAAAACAAAAAAACCTCAAAACACCCCAAGTCCTTTCAATTATCTCATAAAAAAGGGTCAGAGAGCAAATGCCTTGGAAAATCCAAACCATGTCCAGCACAAATTCTTTGCATTATAGCATTCCACTCACAATTACAGGGTGCACTCAAAGTAATGACAGAGAAAGAACTGACTATGTGGATTGCATGCAGCAATGACCTAAACACTATTGTCAAGTGAATGAATCCCTTAATTTCACATTTCTTTTGGTGACACAGTAATGATAAGTGGTGTCCTGCCAACTAAATAAGCAACTTGAAGCAAGCAAGCAAGTCATGTCATGAAGGAACTTCTCTCCAGAAGAATGCCATGTTTGAAGGAATTCTGAGCATCAGAGGTCATCTGAAATTTAGGCAAAGATGTTTAGGTCTTGTGAATACCATCCATATTCTCACATATTTTTAAGAACTGTCAGATTCTTCAAGGGAAAAAAAAGCCATGAAGTTTACCAAGAAATGAACAGACATAGATAGTACAGATCATTTCTGGTGATGCTAAATGTTTAAAATGCTTTCCTAAATGGTATCAACAACACAAGATTTTAAAATCAGAACAGTTTTTATTTATTTATTCAATCATTCAATTCCTTTGTACCCCACCTTTCTCCCCAAGGGGGACCCAAAGCAGCTTACAGCATTCTCCTTGCTTTCATTTTATCCCCACAACAATCCTGTGAGGTAGGTTAGGCTGAATGAGTGTGACTAGAGTTGCCAAGTCCTACCTTGCATCCATTGGGGGGTGCCCAGGTCCTTCCTGAGATCTTTAAAAACATAGCATTTGCCCCAAAACTAGAGCATCACCTCCCAACATTGGTGACATGATGTCATCACTTCTGGGTGATGTCATTGTGATGGAGACATAGCACGGTGACATCCCTGTTTGGGGGTGGGGTTTCTCCTGCCAATCAGCTGGCTGGCGGTGGATCAGAGCCCCCCAAAGTGGGAAACCCCTGCTAGGACCTGGGGCTGGCAACCCTGTGACTGGCACAAGGTCACCCAGTGAGCTTCCATGACATGAGTGGGGATTCAAACCCAGGTCCCCCAGATACTAGTCTGACACTCTTAACTACTACAACATACTGGCTCTCATGTAGCCATTTGACAGATTTTTGCATATAGAAGGCTGTAAAAAAATGACATCTCATAATTTAAAAATTCAACCAAAGTTCAAGGAACAGCCTCAATAGAACTGTTGTAAACATTTTAACATCACAAACAAGACTACAGAAACTTCAAGCAGGTTTTCCATTTCCTAAACAAACACTATTTGATCCTCTTAGCCACATATTGGACTCTGCACAAGGAAACTTCCTTTTCAAAAGAAGCAAAAAAGCACAGGCTGGCACTTATGGCCAGTCTTAACTGTCATAAAACTGGCCAGAGGAAGACTTAGCAGTTATAATTTTGAGCATTACAAGTATTGCATCATCATATTGTAAACTTAGTGTCAAAGAACCTAATTATAATCCATGTAATGCAGGCATAAGAAATTACTTCATGAGGATTTCTAGAAAACAGAAGAACAGAAAAAATAAAGAGGGAAGAAAGAAAACAAGCCACAAGTATGCAAAGAGAATCCACGTTTTCCTACTGTCCAGGGAATCTAAAGTCTTATAGAATATAGACCACTCTGTCAAATACTACTATTTAGGCCTTATAACTAGAGACAATTTAAAAAAACCCACCACTTACTTCTATTTCATTCCCCCCCCCCGGGGGGGGAACTAAATCTTATTCTGCGGTAACATTCCAAGTTATTCTAGTCATATTTGAACAATTAAACAAGATGCCAGAAAAGCAGCATAGATCATGTTCAGCTGGTAAAGCTGATTTACCTAATTTATTCAAATTCTCTTTAATAAGAAAAAACTAATACACCCACTTTCACAGTGCTACCAGGTTTGGTTGACAGTTTTGTCCACCTGATTTCAAGCAAGCATTGGCAGTTCCAATACATTTGATTATAGTTTAAGAAAATAATTTTGGTGTGCTGGAAAAGAGTCATTGATGCTGTTTTGATCTGTAAAGCATAGCTTGACTTCAAACAAGCTACAGAATTTTCCCCATATCTTTATGGAGCTTTAGTATGCAAGTCACATTCAGCTTCTACCACATGAGTCCCTGTGATGTGAATGGAAGGAAACAGCCTACATGTGAATATCCAGGATTAAGTGATGTGTCAATTGCTCTGGACATTCTCATTACCTTAAACATTTCCCCCCCTCTCATGTCTGTGTGACCAGGATTGGCGGGCATGTCCCCCAATACTCACTGTAGTCTCTGTGGTCCAAGGCATCACTGACCAAGATGGCTCAGGCTGGGTTTCCAGCAATGCTAGCAGAGCAACATGGCCCCTTTCAATTGGCACATTTACTGGCTAGCCCATCTGCCAGTTGATCAGCTCAGCCCTGCTGTGGGAGCTTCCAAGAGGTTTGGGGGCCTGCACAGCTTCAGTGCCACATTTAAAAGGATGCCCAACATCAGGTGAGACTGTGGTGAGGAACAGCAGTAAAGAATGAGAGCCCAGGGTGAACAGTACCCCCTTTCTTTTTCTTTGCTGAGGCCACTGCGATCTACTTGAAAGGTCACTGGAGGCCGCACACAAAGACAACGTGCAGTGGGCATTAATCCAGTGAAGTTGATATCACTGACTTTCTAGTATCACACCTGTTTTCGTTAATCTGAAGTGTTGCTAGACATAATGCAATTGCATAAACCCACAGCTCCTAAGTCTGGCCAACTTGCTTTAGCCTGAGATGTCATTTCATTGAAGCTTTATTTGTTTTGGCCAGAGTAAGGCGATGTGTGCTCACATTTTTGCTGCCATCATCATGACAGTTTGAAATGTCTTCAACAGCCAGCATGGACAGCTTTCTCATCCCAGTAAAGCAAGTTGGGATCTGGGGAATATAATTTTGACCCACAAAAAATTGGAAGTAAATGATTAATGAATTGATCAAAAAAGAGTTCTCTGTTGCATTAAGATCTACATTTTCTGAGTATGAACACACAGAGACAAAATGTGTCTTCTAGATGGCTAAAACAAATTAATTTTCTCTCCATTTTCCTCACTTTTCTCATGAAGGTTAATAAGGCCTTTTTCATACATTTATGTTTGAGCAACTTGGCTTTTAAGCTATGTATTCCTAGTAGTCCCATTCACAGTGGATTTGAATTTGTAGAAGAATTTTAATCTGGTATGAGTTTCTGCACCAAAACATTAAGAAAACTAGAAGTTGGTCTAGAAAGCGATAACTGACAGAAAACTAACTCCCAAATATTCAGAAACGCAATTGGCTGAAATTCGGTGTCAAACATATGGCCTGGGAGCTGGAACTGGCCCATCCAGGGCTCTTATCCAGCTCACGAGCAACTGGTGTGAGGGAAAGAAGGCAGGAAGCTGCTCGGGAAGGCGAGCAGGCACACGTGGCTGAGGTGTGTGTGATCAAACCTGTCCAGAAATAGAAAGGAAATTGCTAGGGGGCAGGACTATGAGGCAGATGTAAAATAGCTTGGGGGAAATGGTAGTGAAGGTAGAGAAAGGGATGGCGCTGGCAGGAGAGAGGAGAGGAGAGGAGGAGGGTCAGCATGTGAGTTGGGAAGCAACTGCGCTGTCTTGTGCGTGCTGCTCTGAAAGGAAAGACCTCCTGGCCACAAAAGTGAGTGGAAGAGTGAAGGGGAAAAGGGAGTGCTGCTGTCGCATGTCTGAACAGCCACAGAGCCGGGAGGCAGAGTGAGTGTCAGGGAGGGGGGGAGACAGCAACCTTCCTTCTCCCCCACACCTGTTTTCAGCCCATGAAGGAAAAGGGTCACAGGAGGACAAAAAGGTTTTGGAAACAACCTGTCAGACCTTCCCCTCGGCCCTGCCGCTTCTGTGGGGAATGCAGGAAGGGATCTAGGAGAGCCAGGTTCAGACCCCCCCTCCTCCTGAGCCAGGACCCTGTCATTTGGGTCACTCAGGTCTGGTCGTTCAGCCTGGACCACCTCACAGGGTTGTTGGTGGTGATGGAGATGGGGCAGTGGAGGGGGGAGTCTGGTGTGCCTCCTCGAGATCCTCAGAGGTAGGACGGGGGGGGGGGAGAAGTGGAAACAAAGAGCGTGAGACGGATTGTAGCCGTGCTCAGCTGCTGAGGCTGGGCATATGGGTGGGTGTGCTGAAAAACAACCTTATTTACTTGCAAAAGAATATTACACATCTCCTAAAAGTGCTAACTATACAAAAAGTAACTAATCCATATGGAAATGTAAGATACCCCCACCCTTTTATGGTATCCCTTGGAAAAAACCTGGTCTTGCATATGATTAAATACATTTTTTGGGGCTTTTGTGGATTCCCCAGTAAATCAATTGCTTTCACTCCTAGGAATCAATTGCTTTTGTTTGTATTTTGAGTAAAAAATAATACCATTAATTGGGTTTGCCTGTGTCCTTTATAACGTTTATATCTCAGGTACCTGACATTACATTTTGTGGTACACACACCAGGCCTGACAATTATGTCAGATCCAGCCCTCCTAACAAATGAGTTGGACACCTCTACTCTAAGTCGTTTGCTAAATGTTTAGTCAATATATATAGTCCATCTTTTTGTTGTTCTTGCTCTTGAGCAATTTAGTGCAAAGAACCATACATTTATATACATACAGAGAGAGAGAGAGAGAGATGTGAAGGAGAGATCTATGAATTGACCCTGTACATTGGCAAATGGGCTATTTGTTAAATGACAGTGCTTCATCACTAAGTATTCTTGCCCCCCAAAGCCTGCAAATTGTTGAAAAAGTGGAAAGGCGAATTAGTATTTTTAAAAATCAGACAAAGTAGAAGTGAGCACTAAGGAGAAATATCACACTTTGAAATGACTCTCATATAAGGCACATGAGGTCTCGTCTAATACCACTACATTTCCTGTATAAAAAAATACATAATACGCTGCAACTTATGTTGTATGGTTGGAAACATAAATAATTGAATGTCAAGGACCCCATAAATTCATGTCAAATAGTTAGAAAACAGATAGAATGAAAGGATGCACTCATGACAATATAACTGTAGCAAAAACTGAGCGGAAGAATATGAGCAGGAACTGAAAAGACTGGGAGAGATTTATGAAATCACCTCAAAACCAGTGTGAGTATCCAAAATAAATCTATACAGATTCATCCCCCAACATGGATTCACAGAATTCCTGCCTTAATTCTGCTGGCATGTGCTTCTTGGGAGATTCTTTTCAAAATAAAGCTACTTTGAATGTATGTGGCCCCTTGGACTCAAAAACAATTTTATGTACTTAAGTAAGAGAGTGCTTAGAGTGGAATGATTGTGCATAGGGCTACCCTATTAATCTTTTACTTTTTTAAACATAACCCTAGGGAGGGGGTGGGGGGATTGGACACATTCCTCTTCAGCTTGTGTACCTTTTCCGAAATTTGGCTGGAGTCACTACCCTACCACTCTAAACAAAACTAGTTCAAAGCAAGGATATTGTGAATGGCTGATAGAAAATAGTTTCCTTATTTGATTTTGAAATGAGAGATGGAGTAACCCATGCAGAGCAGCAGGGGATTAGGCTAAGGGGGCAGAGCAGGAGGGGGTGGCGGTCATGTTAGTGGCTTTGAAACCGTTAATACAATAATAAAAATAAGCATGCATGTAATTTAAAGCATTTCTTCCTGCTCTGGTGAGAAGACAAAACAGCTAGCTCATCTCCCAGTAGTTTGTCATCTTATCCTCTGAGCAGATTGTCTGAGCTAACATGACAGCTGCGTACCCTAACTGTTAGAACCCCACTCCCATTGAATAGGTGTGAAGCAGAGACAGAGATGGCAGAGAAGTGGCAGGCAAAAATACTGGACATTCACCCTCAGTACTTGTACCCTATTTACGCCAAGCAACTGCTGCCCTCCAGTTCTTCTCCTTCTACCAGCATGACATAGTCCCTGTTTCAGACACAGTAGTATATAAATACTGCTTACATTGTATTTGTTTTAGGTTTATTTTCCGGGTTTATCGGTGTGCCTTGAAACGTGTGCACATTCTTTAACTTGGATAGCCCCGACTTGCCTGATCTCATCAGCTAAACAGGGCTGGCCCTGGTTTGTACTTGGATGGGAGACCACCAAGACCAGGGTTGCAATGCCGAGGCAGGCCATGGCAAACCACCTCTGTTAGTCTCGAGTCTTGAAGGTTCCAGAAATCTGCTTCAAGTTGATGGCACTTCACACACACACACACACACACACACACACACACTCGCTGTAGGGGTAGAATTTACAGAAAATGTATGGACATTTTGAGACATTTCCTAATATTTTACAGTTTTAAGAAACTGGTAAGTTGAGAAATTGCCCTAAAATTAGAGTTCCCATTCCCTCGACAGGGGCAGGGGTTTGCCTGCTTTCATGGCCCCTGATCTGCCGGCCCCTGATCTTGTCGGTGGGGGGAACCCTGCTCCCAAAGTACCTTGTTTGCGCCAACGTGTCCGGCGCAGTGATGTCATCACACAGGGCGTGTTGCAGGGGAGAAACTCAATCATGTAAGGAAAAACCATAGAGTTTTTCTTAAATGATAGAGTGTCCCCAGCAATGTGCCCTGTGTGATGGCATCACTTCTGTTCTGGGTGACATCATTGCGGTGTGCACACAAAGCGTGCGTACTGAAAAAAATCCTGGACTAGTGGAGGCCCACCCCCCGCTGGCAGCCAGGTAAGACTTGGCAACCCTACCTAAAATCATATGGCTATATTCTCAAATATATTCTAGAATTCTTATTCTAGAATAAGACTGCTATACAAGCTGTTCTGGTTGCTTTCTGATATTCAGGTTATTTAACCTGTTTCTCATTCTGGTAGTCTTTATCAGTAAACTCCGAAATATTACACTAGTTCTGCCTCCCCCCCCCCTTTTCTATAAATGTTAAGAAACTCTAAGTGCAACATTTTACCAGTTTGCAGGA
>NW_015173689.1:67059-88859 GCF_001447785.1 Gekko japonicus | reverse complement strand
AATGCACATTTACATCACTCAAGCACTACTCCTTCCTACCCGAAAAAAATCTGGACACCGTCATAGGTACGGACATAACAAGATTTCCTCTTTTGTCATTTTTTTTTCAAATGTGCACACATGCTTCAGTGATCCAGAGAACGAAAAACAGCTGAAAGCCACTACGCACACATGAGATACACTACACATATTGGAGATGAAAGAATGGAACAATGGCACAGTCCTTTTGTTCTGCTTCCACTGCTCCAAAGCAGGGGAGAAATTCAAATGGGAATTTCAGAAACATTCTTAGAAATGCCATTTTATTATAAAATATAACCAACTCTGAACCTCTCTTGCCTTGAAAACCGTATGAGGTGGCCATAAGATAGTTGTGTATTGAGAGCACTTTCCACTCCCTGCCAGGCCTTGAGCGGCGGGGGTGACGGGGGGGGGGGGGGGGGGAGAAGATAGCATCCCAGGCTAAACAGAAAGTGGTATTTTGCGGGCAGAGGTATCTAGTTTGCATACTTGGATGAAATTAACTATTTGCGTCAATGACATTTGTATGTATAACTGAAAATATGTAAAATGTTTGTGTTTGGGGTTGTGGCTACTGAATTGCTGTACTCTTCCTGTGCTAAACCCTGACCTGGATTGCCCAGGCTAGCCTGATCCTGTCAGATCTTGGAGGGTGAGCAGGGCAGGCCCTGGTTAGTATTTGGATGGGAATATCAGGTCACTATGCAGAGGCAGGCAATGGCAAACCACCTCTGAACGTCTCTTGCCTTGAAAACCCTGTGGGGTCACCATAAATTGGCTGCAACTTGATGGCACTTCCCACCAGCATCACTATCTGTGGTAGAGGGATTAAAAAGATGCCCATGCTGGACATGGCAGAGTAGAATTGAAAGGGGCTTTCCTTTTTACCTACAAGTAGCTCAGGTACTTCTTAACCTGTTTATTTGCAAGTCTAGAAGCTGTCTCTCCAAGAAGAGAAGGAAAGCAGCAAGATTTTAAAAGCTTTTTAAAAACGTGGATATTTGCTAATGTTTCCTAATCTGCTATTATTGTTGAATCACTGCTCAGCTGAGAGCATCTACATTGGTTTCAGCCTTTCTTCCCTCTGCAGAAATCACTTGCTGAAATCCCTAACAGGGGAGAGGAAAGACCTCCAGAACACAGCTTTTTTTTTTAAAAAAAAGAAGAAACCTTGCAGGAGCTACCATCAGCCTCTTCTGCCCTTCACTAGCAGCAACACTTTCACCCTTCTTGGACATTATGCCAAGGGCATTGGTCATAATCACTACATGAACTGTAAGACTGTAATTTGTAATGTCACCCATGTAACACAAGGTTTTGGGGTGAGGTTTAACACTGTGAATTTGGGAGACATCTCAGCATCTGCTTTTTTCAGCTTTAAGTAAATGCATTTGTTTTGCATCATCAATATGTATGTGAAGAAAGCAACACTAACACATCAAAATGAGGTCCCATGTTTCCTGGGAGGGGGCTAGAGCAAGAAGAGAAAGATGCCTTAGATAAGTAAATCCTGTCCTGAGGCTGGCTTGGACACAAGCGTTACATTAGGGTGATAAGAGAACCCCGTATTTCCTTTCTAATATTACTGCAAGAAGTCAAAGGGTACTTGGAGGGGAGAAGGGAATAAGTAAAAAGGTAAAGGTTTCCCTTACTTGAAAGCTCGTCAAATCCGACTCTAGGGGGCGGTGCTCATCTCCGTTTCCAAGCTGAAGAGCCAGCGTTGTCCAAAGACGTTTCTGTGGTCATGTGGCCAGCATGACTAAATGGTGAGGCACACGGAATGCTGTTACCTTCCCACCAAAGCGGTACCTATCTCTCTACTTGCAATTTCTTGCTTTCAAACTGCTAGGCTGGCAGGAACTGGGGCCAAAGATGGGAGCCTGAAATTGCCCTCTGCAAATGACATCTCAGCAGTTTTCCTCCACCTCACCAGGTTCAGAAACTGAAGCAAATTTGCTACCTTAGTACAAATATTCCTGTTTAGTAAAAGGAGAGTTAGGACCTCATGTTGGTCCAGGTAACATCTTGTTGCAGGTTCAAGAAGCATGTACAGACTTGCCCTGACCTGGATAGCCCAGGCAAGCCCGATCTTGTCATATCTCAGAAGTTAGCAGGGTTGACCCTGGGAAGCACTTGTAAGGGAAACTTCCAAGGAATACCAAGGCTGGGATGCAGAGGCAGGCAATAGTAAGCCACCTCTTTGAAACGTCCAAGCCCCACTAGGGGTTGCCAGAAGTCAGCCATGACTTCCAGGCATGTGTACACACAGACAAATTTCAGAGAGAGAGGGGGGGGGGTACAGACTTTACAGCCACATTTTATTATATTATATTATTTGTTTATTTATTTATTTGATTGATTGATTGATTGATTGATTGAGTGATTTTTACCCCGCCTTCCCTGCTGGAGCAGGCTCAGGGCGGCTTACACAAGAATGATAGATAAAACAACAGTATTGATATTAATATGAAATACACAATAAGTTATTAAAATCATTAACATAGTGATGGCGATACGGCTGTAATAAAGTGCGTTCAGCGGTACATCCACCATCAGCGGGCTCAGGCTGGAAATAGGATTGGTACAGGGCGTAGATGGTAAAACGCGGCTCCTTATCTGAATGCCTGACAGAAGAGCTCCGTGTTTGTGGCCCTGCGGAACTGTGCAAGGTATGTTTGCTACTAACACATCTAGCACAATCCATACTGTCGGTATAGGTTCACACATATATTTATATCACAGACAGAAACACTACAGATAGAACTTTTGGATCACCTCACAGTTTTGGGCAGCAAGGTATTGAGTGCTGAGCAATCTGATTGAGTGCTGCACCAAGTCACGTGCATGCATGTGTGGCTGGATCCTGCAGCTCACTAGGTACAGGCAATCACATGTCCAAGCCTATATCCATCTAATGACCAGTGATTGGGCCTAGAGGACCACAGACTTTCCCCCCAATGTAACATTTTCAGGAGATTATTTGGGGGAAGGAGAGACTCAGAAAGTGGACAGTCAAAATTAATAGGGTAGGGCTGAAAGCCATCCCTAGATCTAAACAAAAAGAATATTTATTGATGTAACCACAGCCACAGTGATCCCAGCAGTGCCAGTGGAAAAAAGCAAGAAGAGAAGAAACCACCTATAAAGTATTTTAACAAAAATTAGATCGTTTCCATTTGTTTGTGGATTTCTGATTTAATGTCTGTAGTCAATTTAATAGGCTAGTGGCTCTCCCCCCCCCCCCCCCCCAATAAAAAATTAAGGTCTAAGACCGCAGATGCCTAGAAAAATGTGTACATACACACACATTTTAAATTCCCAGTTGGTGTTTTTGCTGTTCTCATGCTAAAGTTTAAAGGTTACTGCTTGAGTTCCAATATAATATTTTCACGGTTCATATGAATCTGTATTACTTTTCATTTTTGTTGGCTGCTTTCATTATGCCCTTGTGAGTCTTAGAAGCCATCAGACTTTCCTGCTGTTGAGAGATATACTTTTCACAAAGTAATCTAATACAAAAATAATTGACTCTGATATGCTTTGCTAATGTAGAGAGAATATGCTAAAAAAAAAAAGAAGAAGAGGAAACCAGTTTTTGTGGCCGCATTACCCAATGGGAAATTAAGAAGCTGCAGAGTGGGATTAAAACACAGGAGGTAAACTTTAGCAGGCTGTACTGACACTTAACGCTTCATATCCAACAGATGTCGATTTAGTTAGAATGCCAAACTTAGCCCAGATTCCTTGGCTAGGTACTAATTTTGGCCCTGGCCTGGATGGCCCGGACTAGCCCTGTCTCATCAGATCTCGGAAGCGAAGCAGGGTTGACCCTGGTTAATACTTGGATGGGAAGGAAGTCCAGGGCAGCTAGGCAGAAGCAGGCAATGGCAGACCACATCTGTTTGTCTCTTGCCTTGAAAAATCTACAGGTCTGCCTTAAGTCAGCTGTGACTTGGCAGCACTTTTCACCACCACCGGTGTAACGAAATGGCTGCCAGGCAGAGGCAGCAGTTTCTCTTAAAACGGCTGCCAATCTGGTAGTCCTTCTCGAGGGGGGAGGTGCTCCATAGGGGACAATGGGGCTGCCATACCTCGCTGCCTACATTTCCCAACAGCTTTGGAGGAAAAGTGTGGGAAAGTAGGGACCCTCCTGGGGGTGGAGCCACCCAGATAAAGGCTTCTGCCCATTCAGGGAGGGGCTGGTCTGAGCCTTTGTCTTAGCCTTGGAATGCAGCTTTGAGGGGCTGTGCATAGGTGGGACTCCTGCTACCTCACAGTCCGTGGGCCATCCCAACCACTATAAATTGTGGTGGAGAGCCAGGAGGGTAGCAGTATTGGTGACCAGTCCTGAGGGAGGGGCTGAGGTTTCACCCCAACGACAAGGAGGTGGAGAGTGAATCCTGTCATGCAGCCACCCACTACGGAGGTAGTTAGGTCAGGGATTGGGGTGTGTGTAGGGACAGAGGAGTTGCAGTTTGATCCTGTTTATTTTCTGCCCGGTTGGGTTGAAGTGCTTGTGTTATGTCTGTTCCTAACGTATATAGTTTAATTAAACTTTCTTTTTGAATTATAAAACCTGGTAGTGCTTTGACCACATAGTCTTCCCTGCTCAGCACATTACCCATGGCAAAGGAAGACCAGGGAAGCCAAACGGGCCCAAAATGGAGGGGTTGCCAACTCTTCAGGAGGCACCCAAATATTAAGGTATCCACTTCCTTGGGTTGGGGAATCAGTCAGAGGGGTCTCACTGTCCCTCTAGGAAGGTGGTGTAAATCCAGTGAGTGGTGGCAGTGACTGAGGGAAGGAAATAGTCCCACCAGACAGGGTGGGCAGGCAAAAACAGGGGCTTGTGAGCCACCAAACAGTTGCTCAGTCTCCCAGGGCTGAAAGCGGGTCCCCGTTTTGCCACAACCACCACCACCATTAACCTTGGCAGAAGGATCCCACTGTGTTATGTTCTGACATAGACCGCGCACGTGGTTGCACTGCACATGTGGTCAGCAAAATAGCCAGAGCTTTGATCCCAGGAACAATGGGTACAGAGGATCCTAGTAGCAGCCTATCGGCTGACCAGGATCCTAGAGATACCCTATCTGATGTAAGGTAAAGGTAAAGGTTTCCTTCCTCGAAAGCCAGTCGAGTCTGACTCTAGGGTTGCGGTGCTCATCTCCGTTTCAAAGCCGAAGAGCAAGTGCTGTCCGAACACGTTTCCGTGGTCATGTGGCCGGCATGACTAAACACCAAGGCGCACGGAATGCTGTTACCTTCCCACCAAAGTGGTACCTATTTATCTACTTGCAATTTCTTGCTTTCGAACTGCTAGGTGGGCAGGAGCTGGAACTAGAAACGGGAGCTCACTCCATCATGCGGCACCCTGGGTCTCGAACTGCTGAACTACCGACCTTCCACAGCCTGCAGTTCAGCGTCTTAACCACTTGAGCCACTGCAGTTCCATCTATCTGATGTAGAATTATGTAAATAAGCCAATCATGGGTGTGTGTGGGTGGAGTCGTTTGTTGTGCATTTAAGCAGCCCGCAGGCTTGCCCTGTATCTCTCTCTTTCTGAAATCACTTAGTAAAGGTATGAGCTGAAATCACTCAACGATGCGTCAGTCTCAGTACTTTTCACACTGATAGGATGAATAAGGGTTGTTTGCATGGGAGAGAATCCACTGGGCTAGGAACATGATACACAGTTGAGGCTAAAGTGACTGGTTATACTTCATCTGTCATAGTGACAGTGTACAAATTTAAAAGGTCCCACTTCCCCTTAATTGCATCTGTCCTGACAGGCCAATGTAGCTGATGAATTTCTGTTTGCCTTACAGGTGTTAAAAGCACCACTGTGTTAAGGTACTTCAACAGCCTGCCCCTGTATAGCACAGCTACACAACAGAGAATCAAATCTTGCAGACTGTTCACTTGACTCAGACTGGAAACTATGATGCAAATGCTCTCCTTGGCCTCCTCAGAGTCCTGCTTCACTTGCAAGGAGAGCGCACGGCTCTTTTTCACTGGTGTGGCAGAAGACTGCTGTTTACTCAACAGCTGCTGCCATTTCTATGATCTGATTGTCCATTGCTTATTATGACGGACCCTGTCCATTTCCTGTCCCCTCACAGACTGAGAAGCCTTGGTAACATGTATTCTTCTCTCCTGTGTCAGAAATATATATTGGCTATTTGCTGAGCCCAGGAACCTGAGGGAATGGATAGGATCACCCTTTAACTTAAACCCTTGAAAATGGCACCCAAGCTTTTAAAATTCAAGCATTGAGGGGAAACATCCAGTGAAATCAGGGGTTGAAAATACTGAGGTAAAATTAGTAGAAGCACAGGCCTTTGTTCTTGTATATCAGGCTAATGAGAGGTTCTTAAATTACTCACAGTTACTTACATCTTTATATTGAAAGGCTTTTGTTCCAGTGTTTCCCCAAACACTCTGATACTCCTTGTTAGTATAATTGCTGACTCTTGCCCCAAAGGCTGGTACTCTCTTCCTGGTACCCAAACCCCTTCTCTTGAAACACCAGTACACTTCTTGAGTTGTTAACAGACTTTTAGGTCTCTAAAGGCAGTTTCTAATCACACCACACCAGGGATCTCTGTAATCCTCAGAGACAACTCTCCCTGTTTGACTATACATTTTCCTTTGGCCTTAATGGGGGTCTTCTCTACTACCCAAACCTCCTTGCCAAACTTTCTCCAATTTCTCTGTCTGTGTTCAAACTTCTCTCAGCTACTGCTGAATTCAGACTATATTCAGTCACGGCTGAAATCTGATCCCATTTCCAGTCAGGGCTATTTTCAGATGGTCTCAGTACATGTCACTTCTCTTTTAAGGCAGGAATCTGACAGAATTCCCTCAGCATACAGCTTTCACAAGACTTTTTTCTGCTCAGCTGATGCTGACCAATCAGATTGCCTTGAGCAGCCTGTCACTCAAGGCTCTCTGACTTTGTGAAGAAATAACCCTTCATAGTCCTATAGTCTTATGTAGAGCACTTTTAAGCCTCTTAAAAAGTGCAGTCCGTCACACTTATCTCCGGATCAGTGCCAAAGGAGGGGTAAAAAGCCTGCATTATCAACAAGAATATGGCTTTAAAAGTCACAGAAAAACTAGGGCAACTTCCTGAAAATATAATAAAGATTCCTAATGATAAGCTGAATACGTCAACTCATTTTCCCATCAAAGTTTCTCTGTATATGAATTTGGGGAACATTCTCACAGAATGTTTTGTTTGTCTTGGCTATTTCAAATAGATATTACATTTCAGATTTCCATTTGCGGAAATCTGATCTTGATACAGATTTTTGCATACTGTCTGATGTGACATTTTTCCATACATGTTTTGAAAAGTAAATATTTCTTTGATATTCACTGCTTTCCCTTCTTAGGAGTCCAAACATATCACACCAAAGCACTAAATGAAAGCACGGTTAACTAAAATAATGATTATCTGTGTTCAAGTTAACTGTTATCCAAACACACTTATTCTTATTCAGATTGGGGAGGGGGGATTGTGGAAGATGGCTGCCAGTTTGTAACATCCAGTATAAGAGCTTCTCTCTCTTGTTGCAGGTATTTAAAAGCTTGGGAATGGCCAAAGGTATGAGTGAAAGGCAGAGAGCCTAAAATCCCTTGGTGCTGCAGTCATCTTCCAAGGCACTGCTTCAGGCTTCCCATCTTCTGAGATTGGGCAGATGGCAACCCAGGAGAGGGCCTTCTCAGCAGTGGCACCTAAACTCTGGAACTCCCCAAAGAGACTCATTGATCCCCTTCTGTTGCCATCTTCCGCCAGCAGGTGATGCTTTTTTTTGTTTTGTTTGGCATTCCCTCAGTGATCCATCCTTCCTGCAAATGTTTTTTAGATTGTTTTTATGTTGCTGTATGCTTTTTAGCTTTAGTTTTAATTGTTCCAATGATTTGTTTTTGGTTTTAACAGTTTCATCATATATGTTTTTATTCATTAGTCACCTGGGTGGCCCTTACAAGGGCAGAAAGGCAGGACATACTTTGTTAAATAAATCCTGTGGCTATGGCCTTGATGGATCTAACCCAGTAGACGTCAACCTAGGCAGAGCTGTGTACTTTTCTTTTATTGTTTGCTTTATACTATGGTTTATAAAAATTTGTTTAAATGGTATTATATTTTTGGAAGCCATATTGCATCTCCACAGGGGAGTAAAATGGGATAAAAACACACTAAATAAATAAATCCACATATTTTTTCCTTTTAAAAATCAGATGCTACAAAGATACCAGTGACAAAAGCAGTTTTGTATGTCAGTAAAACAAACAAGATATAGTCAATGCAAGACAATAGGCGTGATCCAAAACCCCAGCTTCTCTTACATATATAGAAATATATAACAAGGCAGCCACCCTTTTATTTTCTGTCTCAAAATACTTTCCACACTTTACCCATATATAGTGTCTTCTAGGTATGGACACAAACCAGGAAAATGCAATTCATGACGGTTCGTGGTTTGTGACGTGCCTGGTTTGTGAACCATGAACCATCATGAACTTTTGAGGGCTAAATGAACTGGTTTGTGAGGTTCATGGAGCAGTAGAATGTACCCCTGGCATGCTAGAGATATCAAACTCACAGGGAACCAGTACAATGTAAAGAGTGCCCAGCAGTACCAGTACAATCACAGAGTGCCCAGGAGAACCCAGTGCCACTGGCACTGCAAGCTTAAAAGGACTGATCTCAAAGGACAGAGCCATAAATCCACATTGGGGGGGAGGTTGCAAGCTCTGTGTAAAAAAAAAAAAGGAAATGAACACAAAGGAAGGCAAAAAAAGGCCTTCCTCTTGAAACTGACATGACTCATTTGAAACTGACAAAAGTGTTTCCAAAGCTGGAGAATTCCAACAACCCCATTGCTTTGAAGTTTGGTAAACATTTTGAGTGGAGATGTCTGGAAATGTATCCATTCACGAACCAGTACAAACCGCCACACATGGTTTGAAAGTTTGTGGAAAGTTTGTGCCAGTTGACTTGCCATGAACTTCAGTTCACGATCCATGAACTGCCCAAATTTTGTCATGAACATTAAGTCATGAGCCAGTTTGTGCCCATCCCTAGTGTTTTTGTGTGCAGGAAAGAATCAGTTAAAATTTTTATTTTGTTTATATGTAGTGTCAAAACTCCACTTAAAAATAGGTAGATGCAACAGACTTAGAAAGCCGCCAAAAGCTATTAATTACAAGCATGTATCCTTTGTAAAAATTACATTGTAGTAGTGATGTGCAAATTACAACAATGTATATAGAGATATAAGAATAATGATGCATTTATTGAATCAAAACTCCAAATAGTCTAATCAGGAAATGCAGAATCACTCATACAATTTGAAACTTGACAGTGGGTTGAATGTTAATATTTGACCATATAAAAAAGGTGGGTGCTGAATTGCTATGGAGCTAACATTGACAATTATTAGCCAGATCATAGCATTAGACAATACATGTCTTCATCTTTATGTTCTAGTCTTGGTGTCAATAAAGAAGATGGTGCCCCAAGACAGATAACTCTTGTCCATCAGAGGTCCTTTTTGCTTGTTTCCTTCAATCCAGTGTATTGAAGCCCATTTAATCTTGCCAGTCATGGCTATCAACAGTGGACCAGAAAAACTTCTGTTTTCCGGTTTTTCCCACTAAATGCTATTGGGGGGTATTTTAAAAGACAGGAAATTACAACAGAACCTAACAGTTACAACAGAACCTAACAATTACAACAGAACCTAACAACCTAACAGTGTAAATTAACCCTGATCATGGCAAAACAAATATGGCCCGTGGACTTTGTTACCTGTAGCCCTTCCTTCAGTTGAAATGGCTCCTCTGAATACATTTGTCCATAGTTTTGTTTGCCATCTAAATGGTAGTGGGCAGGAATCCAATATACATCTGCACATGCTGAAAAAGTTATGCTAATTATTTCACTTCATCGTAATTCAACCTTATTAAACAATCCCCAAACTGTCAAAGATCATCAAAAGAGATTGCTTTAGATAACCATACATTCTTTCATATTTCAAAAAGTCTAAATTGCATAGCCAAATATTATGGCACTTTTATTTGAAACTGACAGGTACAGTGCCTAATGATTTCCTGAATAATCTACCACTGTAAAATATTTAATATAGCATATTGATCTTTGAGAAGGAATTGGACCAGGATGCAATAGAATAAATGAAACCATTTCTCTATGGAGATGCAGGGCAGAGGAACCAGTGGTTTGCTGTCCTCAACATTTCTTTGTCTAGTGCTTATAATTAATTCTGGGCCCATTCTAGAGAGTTGACAACTGTACCATTAAGGGTGAAGCTGGTTTTAAAAAAGAGATGGAGGAGAAAGAGGAAAGAAGAATAAAGAAGCTACAGCCTGGGGAAAGGCACTGAAGGAAAAGCACCAAAGGGCAGGTACCCTTTTCTGAGACTTTTTTTTGCAGTCATTGCTGGGGAATCTTAAGAGATGCTTTGGGTTGGGCCTGTTACACTACTAGGTTTTGTGATCTTGCACAAGCTGCACGACTTGGCAATATTGTAAAGCTGACTGAGGGATGGGATCCCAAGGCACTCTTCAGCCTTGTTTATCCTAGGGCCAGCCCTGTCTGTAGGTTTAGGTCCTAAAATGATTCATCACAGTTTCTTCATTGTGATTGATATTTTTCATAATAAACCCTTTATAAGAGTAACATTTGTATTGAGCTGTGTTACAAGTATTTAAACAACTATACAAAAAACAACTGAAAATCCACAACCTATATTTTGACAATGTTTTACTGTAAAAAGGACAGTATTCAGTTGTTTTACTGCCAAGGTGAGGCCAGAAAGTGTAGTCTAACAGAGTCTGTGGATAGTCTTACACATATGGAACTAGTCATCCATATAAAAACCGAAACAGTATTTATGTAAACAAATAGCGAGAGTTGACTGCAAGTCACCACTATTCAGTACTGAGTTAGATGGACTAATAATCTGACTCTGTACAAACTGGGACAAAGAGTGAGAATGAACCCTCGCTTCACATGCATACATACTGTGACCTTTGTTGCCTCACACATTTCGCCAGCAATGTTGCAGTGTTAACAACTGGAATCTTTTTTTAAGCAAGCTGCTAAACCAGAACTAGCACCTCTTATAGTGGGAGCAGGTGTAACAGAACTGAAAGTGAAAGGCTCATTTGGGCCTCATTTCTTCCCACTTCTCCTAGTATTCAAAACACCCTGAGGAGATCCAGGATTACTTGATATGTTGAGTTCATAACTACTCCATAACACGAACTGCTTATGAACAGAATAAAACTGGCTGAAAAACATGAGTCCCATGATTCATGAATTCCTTTGGAAAAAAATAGTGAAATAATTACCTGGGCATTCTGATGAAACACAACCTAGAATATGTGTGGGTTTCAACCTCAGTTTAATTTTGAAACAATAAAATGAGAAAGCTGATTCACTGGGGAAATTAATTTTTTTAAAGGCAATGTTCTTGACATTTGTGAGGAAAACACAACCAGATGGGACATATACAACAGGATGCACCATGGTTTTGTTTATGGAAAAAGGAACAAGCAGTCTTAGCAAGACCTTGTCTTCAAAGGAGTCACTAAAAAAAACCCCTTGTTTCATGGTAGATTATCTTACTTTGAATTTATATTCTTTTCACTAATGTTTTAATACAGGTTTGTATTACTTTAATTAAAATATAATAATATGGTAATGTCCTGAAACTTCCATGTGTGGTATGATGCAGAGCAGATACTGAGACCCATGCTTCCAATCACTCACAGCATGTATCGTATGATCCCTGAGTGATACCACATTCATTTATTTATTTAGAATATAGAAATTCAGTGAGCTTGAAAACAGGTCAGAACAATCACACTATCAAAAGAGATCACTTTAACAGAGCTTTTTTATATAGGAAAAGGCAGGAAGGGATACACTACTTCAAGATGCTCTTACAATCTCACAGTATACACAAGTTCTAGGGGAAAAGATGATGGTGTGAATAGGTGCCCAGTATATCAAGTACTGAATGAATTGATTAATCCAATTTTTAAACAACCTTTGAAAAATAAAAGTATCTGAGTTCAACAACTTTTAACTGTTCTCTCTGTTTATTTTGTATCTTTCATCTTTAAACGTGCACCAGAACTCAGTGTATTTAGTTTCCTATGCACATTTTCAGTATAAACATAGGCTTGGATCCAGTCTAATGTTTCTGAGCACAACTTCCACACACAGGACTGGATCCAGACTGAAGTGCAAAAAGCCACCAATTCCCACTTCCAACTGCTGATTCCCCTCATGTCATTGCTCAGGGCCCCCATTCCTCCTGGGAGCAACATTTTGTGGAGATTAGTGGGCGGCAGTGGGAGGGGAGAGGCAGGAAAGTTCCATTCTGCCCTTGTAAAATTTAGTCTGGTTCCAACCCACAGTGCTATTTTCTTCCCTCTCCCCTCCCAGACCATCCCAAAAAGCCCCTTAAAATTCCTGCTCCTGATAGTAATAGGAAAACCATGGTCCTATATATTCTGAATGCCCCTCTTTATGGAGAAAGATCAATCACAGATAAAATTTATCACATATAGAAAGACATAAAGTTAAAGAACTTCACAACCCCAAACGGTTTTATCTTGTGGGAGTCCTTTTGAAATGAACTTTTCACTACAGAAAATTACAAGTAAAAGTCTCATCAGACTTAGTTTGATACATCAAAAATGAATACCTAATTCACATCAAACGAGGGGAAGAAACTTTTCATTATATTCATAGTAAGTGATTGTGTTTATTGGCATGGACATCCCAGCAGCTTTTGATGCCATTGATCAGGGTCTCATTCTGGAAACTTCAATTGGTACAGAATGCTGCAGCAAGGAGATTGACTGGACTGGGTTGTAGGGACCATATCACTTTGGTCTTGGTCCGTCTGGCTCCCAATGTGTTTCCAGGCCTAATCCAAGGTGCCAGTACACCGTTTGAGATTAGCATACCTTATGGGCCACTTATTCCTACACAAACCTACTCAATCATTACAGACACTTTCTAAGACCCTGCTTCAAGCATCCCCACTTTTTGAGGTGTGTGGTAACCAAAAAGATGGTCTTCTCAGTCATGGCACCAAAAATATGGAACTTCCTCCTCAGGGATATGCATCTGTCCCCTTCCATCATGGTCTTCCATGAGTGAGTGAAGACTTCTTTCTTTTGATTTTGCTTCCCTCAATTATCCCTCCTTTCTGCTTTACATTTTAATTGCTGTTCCTGCATCTTCAATATGTATTTTAGTTTGGGTTTAAATTAGTTTTATGATATATATTTTATAATGCTTTGGTTTGTATCCCTGCTTGGTCAGAAAGGTAGGATATAAATTGTAAACAAACAAAAAAGCCACTAGCATTACAGCATTTTGAAATGGTGCTGTTCTTTCTGTAGTATGATATCACTAAATTGGAGGAACTTATAATAGAAGATTGTGTGCCATGAGATTATTACTGAAACCAAAACACTGTTACTTTGATATAATGAAGATTGATTGCTTATTGGTCTCAATGGCATTGCCAGCATCCTGGATAAGTGACGTTCCATAGGGGGAATGATTCATTCTGAGGAATATTATTTAAAACAAATTCTCCATGGAAATCTATATGCTAAAAGATTAATATTATTGAAATCATGTGTTTGGACACATCTCAGCTCCTTTAAAAAGTGTTTTTATTTGTGTTCATTCTGAAGCATTCAAGCCATGGCTAATTTTTAAAAATGAGTTTTCCATGGTATAAGGCATTTATTGGAAAAGGCACTGGAGCAAATGAAATATAGTTCAAAGATGCAAATATATCCACTAGTTGTAAATGTTTTTGTTTAGCAATAGTCCAACTGGGACTTTTGTTTAGCAATAGTCCAACCATTTCATCTATTAAAGTAATGCCTTCCATCCTTACATATAAGGGAAGAAATCAATCATTATTTCTTTGATGTTGAAGGGAAATTAGTAAGCTCTTTGGAAACTGGGGACTCTATAAATTGTGATCTGATTGGAATTCTTGTAATGGTCTCACAAAGAAAGGTACAATATGATCCAAAGTGATGGGAAAGGCAGTAGGCATCATGAAAAGGATATATGCTGAATGTATTAGGCAAGTTGAAACTTTATGCCTTGGACTAGTTTCTTCTAAGAGTACTCACTGAATGATTTAAGCCATGAAAACTTAAAAACTGAAGCAAAAGAAAGGGCAGACACATTTCTTTCTGAGGGAGAATGACACAGCACACTAGAAACTTCAAAGATAGGGGGAAGTGCCTGGCAGAACGAGCGAAGAAATATTTTTGAGCAACGAAGTATTTGATACGCTGTCCATGGAATACGGGCTTATTCTACAGCAGCCCTATAGCTGTCAATAATGTCATTGGGGGATTGTGATTACAGCCCTAGGCATCAGAAGGAAGCCTCAATTTTCAAATGTTTCTTAGGCTGCTGTCGCACAATTGACACTGACTCCACACTAGTCCAATGGTGGTGGTATTTGCCATTTATATTATATTATATATTATGTACAAGATGAGCTAATGATTGGCATATTGTTACACTGTATAATTTGCCCATAGGCATCTATACTTTTCCTACCAAGTTTATAGATCGCAGATAGTCAGCATTAGCTCTACATTTATTTCAGCAAAGCAAAATGATTAAGGATAAAAACAGACGTACTATGTCAGAATACTGCTGATAGCTTCTCTATTTTCAAGAATTTACCTCCTTTACTTTCAGTTTATAAACTCTTTACTAAAAAAAAACCCCTCCCCCGTACAATTAAAATAAACGAGCCAGCCTGGGCAGATCCTAATTCTCTGGGCTTGACAACGCTGTCTCCAGGCAGAGGGCCATGGACTAAGAGCCAAGGGTCCTTTGGCCAGTAACCAAGGATTCATCCAACTTCTTCCATTAGAATTATGGTACTAATTTTACATTTATAGAAAAGAAAGAATGTGACATCTCATATTCTTCTCCTTCTTTGAGAAGGACAATGTTTCATTGTAAAGCACGTTCTTTGCAAGCAGAAGATCACATGTACCTATGCAATTAAAAGATCTCTCACCTTACCTCTTGGAGAGCAGCTGCTAGTCAGAGAAGACAACACTCAGATAGAAGGACCGATGGTCTGACTTGGTATAGGTGTTGGAAATATGTGTGTTACAAGGTGTAAATTCAGTCATTATAGGGTTAATGTGTTTACCTTGTATGCTATTGTTTAGACTGACCTGGAAGGGAACCTGAAAGAAAGCCAATGGGAAGAAAGCCTGGGAAACAAGCCTGCTTACTAACAATCATTGGTTAAATGTATTCAGGTGATTTCCTTCTAGGGGTCAAGAAGAATCTCCATTACTAACTGTCTCTGTTCGTTGTTGCAAGCATGTAATCTTAAATGCTTGTTGTTTTGTAGATTTCCTGTGTGCCCTTCCCTTTAGAAATAAAGATTTTTACATAGAAAGAAAATGCCTCCTCTCCAGCGAACAAAGATCCACTGCAAGCTCTGCATATCTAACCATTTTTACCAATTTTCCAACAATAGGCAGGGCAACTCCACATGTTTGGCTCATCATGAACCATGTAGCAGACAGCATCACCTATTTATACAATATTTTAGTACTTGGAAGTTTGTTTGTTTTTAAAGTTTCCAACTTGGACACATTGGTTTTGCTCACATAAGGCAACTGCATTTGTATTTCTGTGTATTCACACTTAATGGCATGTAAATAAGAGTTGTAAGATTTCATTTGATCTTTCTATTGTGGAACTCTTTTAAACCTGGTAAATCCAGCCACACCAATTTCCAGATTTGCTGATAGAGGTTGAGGCCTTTTATAAGTCTCTCTCTCTCTCTATCTCCCTCACACACACAAACAAAATGGCAGGGGGGAAAAGCTATATTCAGAATACACCTTCCTCAGAGATGATTGCCTGGCTGAGCCAGGAGCCCAGACAAGCTGTATCTTTGCGGATCAGTGGTTTGAAAAAAACAAAACCATCCTAAACAGCCAATGACAAAATGTGTATTGTGAAATGAAGACGAAACTATTCAGATTAGAAAAGTCAGGAAAGACAAATTGCTGGGTGGATTGCTTGCCACCACATCTTTTCATACCAAAGCTATTCATTTTGGAGAGAGAATCCACATTATAATAGTCTTCAACAGACTATTTTGAATACTTATATAAACAAATTAACTGGCAGTATTGCATTGTAGTGTGTGTATATGAATGAATCAGTCTTCAAGACTGATCTCATGTTATAAAGAAACTAACTGTGATGATGCTCTCTGTACTCCTTGTTGGGCTGGAGCTGCTACAGTAATAGTCTCATCCTGATTGTGGGAATCTCTTGGGGAAATCACCATATAACTGGAAAAAGAGATGAAACTATTTAAAAAGTTAAAATAAACTATAATAATAAAACAATATACTTCAATCAACAACACTGCCTTCCATTCAACAAGGAAAGTCTTCTATATCCATAGTACTCCAGGGAAGTAGACAGTGTTGACAGTGTTAACTATTACTCCAGTTCTTCAGTAGATCTGGGGACATACACCTGATCTCTCCTTTTATTGACATATTTTCAAAGCATTAGCCAGTGTCTCTCCATAAGCATATCCAGACTGGTCAGCACTGTATGATTCTAAACCATCTCAATAATCCTGGACTCTTCCTCTTTCCTGAAATATGATAGCCAACATTTCAGATGGAACATTTTACCAGCAATGTGGGGCTTCTGGAAGACAATTCAAGACTGCATTGACTTCTGATGCCAATGGCTGTCATCATAAAGGTTGGTGTAGGTTGGTGTAGTGGTTAAGTGCACGAACTCTAATCTGGGAGAATCAGGTTTGATTCCCCACTCCTCCACTCGCAGGTGCTGGATGACCTTGGACAAGCCATAGTTCTGTCTGAGGTGTTCTTGAAAAGAGCAGTTTCTCTCAGGGTGTCTGTTGTGGGGAGAGGAAGGGAAAGGAGTTTGTAAGCCGCTCTGAGACTCTGAGTGAAGGGCGAAGTATAAATCCAATATCTTCTTCTAGTTCAACAATCAAATCCTTTTAAGGTATGCTGCCTAAAGGGAATTTCCCCAACACTGGTTTTTATGAACACAAGACGATCTCCTCTTTTTAACCAGAAAATTCCATGCCTCTTCAGTTTTACAACCAAAGATACGCACCTGAAGGGAGGACCAGCTAGCACTTCACACCATGAGCTAATTGGTTGGGATGACTCTGTTGTTTGCCTGGAGACAAATTCTGAAAACAATATAGAAAGCTTTCCTTTTAATGATACTCTGGAAGGGGACATAATAAGTTCTGCTGCTCTCTTAGCTTCAGAGCAGACAGCAATCACTGATAGTTTGAATCAATTGAGGTCTACACAGGGCTACCCCTGAAAACGCTTCAGAAACAGCAGGTGGTCCAGAATGCAGCTACCAGGTTGCTGTTTGGTCAGCTCATAGTACACCAGTTCTATGGCAGCTGCACTGGCTACCAATTAGTCTCCAGATCCGACCCCACTGGGGACTCATATCATCTTACAAACGGAGAAAGTATATACTTATTGTTAGATACGAGACTCAGGCAGCAGGTGAACAGTGATTAACAGCTTTATTGACCACAAAGTCAGAAGAACCAGAACGAGACAAATCAATGGAGCAACAGGCTCCTTTTTAAACAGTCTGGGCTTGGCAAGCCATGCCCACATGTCAGCTAAGGTCCAATTACATACTATACATAAAGACCAATAATTTCTCTTCCCTCCAGAACTTCCTTTGTTCTGATAGGTCTATTTACAATACCTTTCTAGACTCAAGCTCATACATTCATTAGGTCTATTTACAATACCTTTCTAGACTCAAGCTCATACATTACATTACATACACAACACTTATACTTTCTCTGTTTGTTGGACGTATATATTTTTGGATGTATATATTTTTGCAAATTGCAACAGCTTCGCCCCCAACAGGTAATTAGCCACAAAGAAACCCCAAACTGGTAATGGTTCCTTAAGCATGGCACACACACTAGGGCCACTGGCTAAAAGCCAACTGCCTAGAGCCCTTTGTCCCTTGTCTTCTGGCCAAGCCCTGGCTTTAAATTACCTGCAGACAAATGCTCAGCTCAGGTATTATTCAGCTGGCTCCGATGCCTATATCCCTCCCTCCTTGAGAAGGACACTTGGTAGATTTAAAAACCAGCCAGCAAACACACAGATGCAAAATGACTAATCTGTGAGCAACATAATGCCTACTGTACATCTAACAGATGTCTGTAATGACAAGGGGCACATTAGTTGCATGTTTATATTTTAGGAAAAACCCAAGGAATGGCTATTTTACATGGGGGAGCTGTGGGAAAGATCTCAAATACACTATGGTGAAGTAGAGAACTATAAATATTTGCAAATGTTTATTCAGGTGCCAAAGAAGTACACTGCTGGAAAAAAAAGGAAAGAGGAAACAGCCGATGCAAATGTGACTGACGTTTTGCTAGAACACACATGGATGGCAGCTCAACCTGAGCCATATACTCAGTCACTCAAATGACTACACAAAAACAGAAAAAGACAGAGCATTATATATACTGTGCTAACCAAGTTGAAGGTGGGACTCTACTTTCATAATGGGCAGGATAACACACCCAGCACAAAGGCAAGGATAGATGCCAGAAGGGCCAGGATAAACAATATTCCCTTCTTTCTATTCTTTCCTTCTGAAGAAAGATGGCTCAATGCTTAGTAACATTTCTCTTTCAGTAAGCAATAGGAAACCTTGTGCTTTAAAAGTTTATGATCATTGCACAGTGGGGGAGGAATTGTAAATGCCTGGAAAACAAGGAGATACAGAAGTACAAAATAATAGACCTTCAAGATGTAGACCAAGCCAAAGTCTGATCCAGTGCTGAATGGCAGTTTCAGGTGGGTAGCCCTGATGCTCTGCAGCAGAAAAGCAAGATCCCAGTCCAGTAGCACCTTTAAAGACCAGCAAGATTTCCAGGATTTTAAAAAGAGATTTTGAGAGTCACTTTGAGAAAAATAAGCTTTTGAGAGATACTTTGTCAGAGTTGAATGTGCGTTTTTCTTGATTAGATCTGTATTATGCATGGCTGCATTTTAGTGCAGGTGTCAACTAGCTTAGCATCACTTGCTATTGGTCCCCATATGTTTCTTAATTAGACTCGCTTTTTATATATTTACAATTTGCCATGTCCTTCCCACATTTTATGCTCTTTTTCATAACTCTTACATAAATATCTGCATACTGAAGTTCCACACATTGCATCTGAAGAAGGCGATATCTGTGTTAGCCTTTAAGATACCACTGAGCTTCTGTTTAATTTTGCTCCTCCCGATTACAGAGTTTGAGTTGATGTTTGGCCCTTACTGTACTTCCCGTTTTCCTCAGTACTATTCTCTATAATGATTACAGTAGTTACTATGTACCTGGCAAAGACTTTGGGGAGGGGAATAGCAATATACCTACAGTAAAACTGAGCAAGTTCTCAGTTTACAATAGCTCAACTTTACCAAGGCTACATTTGGCAAGAGGTGTAGTGGTTAAGAGTGTTGGATTAGTATCTGGGAGGCCCAAGTTTGTATCCTCATTCGTGCCATGGAAACTTTCTGGGTGACCTTGGCCCAGTCACAGCCTTTCAGCCTAACATACCTTGCAGAGTTGTTGTGAGGATAAAATGAAGCTTCCTACTGAGCAATGCTTCTTGTGTCAAGGGAAAGAAACATCTGGATAAAACTCTTCATAAACAGGCCATCACAGGTCTTAGAACCAAAGACTGTACATATATATGCTTAATAAAAGTTACATCATACTTATACATAAGTATGATGTAACTTTTATTAAGCATCTAGCAGAAAACCTATTTCCATATTTAGGAATGTAGTGCAATATTTAATAAAAATTTCCATCAACTAAAATTAAAATGGATACATTAGAATATACCCATATTGCAATGATACAATAAACAGTGCACTATAAACAACTGTATTATAACAAAACAACTTTCTTTTTACAATATTAAATACATGTATAAAGGATACACTCCAGATTGTGATTCTGAAGAATAGGCAGAGCCCAAACCTCCACATCCTTTTGTGGGAAACTGGTCGTTATTATTATTTGGTTACTCCTTTATTTCCAAGAATAGTTCTACCTATACTGTTTCACAAAGCAAAGATTTCTGGAATTGTGGCACTTTCTTATTCTGCACCTATAATCAACATATTTCTTTACATGGGGGAAGCTACCACTGGTTATAAAACCAAATTCTGCTTACTTATTCATGAATTGTGTGCCATCATGCTGACATATAACTTTCCACAATTATTTCAGCACATATACATCCTCCATCCATAAACCAAATAATTACAAAAGCAAAAAAGAGAAAGCTGCTTTAACAATATAAACATTTGGCTAAAATTAGATTTTTATTTCAAAAGACATATTATCCTATCTGTTCTGAAACGTTTTTGGAAAGAGTCAAACATTTTTCTAACTGCCCCACTAGTAAAAATCAATGCCTTGTACAGAACAGAACAAACACAACCAAGTCCCACTGTCCGATAGCTTCTGCATTGCATTACCTGGTGGCAATTTGGTCTAGTACATGTCATTGGAAAGTGAGTATATTCAAATAAAGCAATAATCCCCCCCCTTTTGCCATCCAGTCACAGCTGACTTATGGGGACCCCATAGGGTTTTCTAGGCAAGAGACATTCAAAGGTGGTTTGTCATTGCCTGCCTCTGTATCATGACTCTGGTATTTCTTGGAGGTCTCCCATCCGAATACTAGACTCTGCTTAGCTTCCAAGATCTGACAAAATCAGGCTAGCCTGAGCCATCCAGGTCAGGGCAACAATGCCCATAACCTGCTTTGAAATCCAAGACCAATAGAAAAGAGACCTCAATGCAATAAGTAATGCATGTAATCCATCATAGGACAGTACACAAATTCATAATATCCCAAAGGGAAAGAACAAAGTCCAGAATAACAATCTCTCATAACAATCAAGTCTGGAATAGATGTCCACAATGAAGTCAGATGTCCACCACTTTTCAACACTTTTCCTAGGTATAAATTAGTGTTTCGGACTTCAGGTCCTTCCTCAGGAGCTACAAGCTATAAAAATAGAATACATCATACTAATAAAATGCAATACAAACATATAAACCAGATAATATTTCACAACCTTTTCATATCCATTTTTTAAATCAACATTGAACACTTATTTATACAATCTCATGCAATCTTACCCAATACTGTAAGTCTCTTAGCAGATTCTTAACAGGTAAACAATCATTCAGGTTTTCTGTAAAAGATAATGACTCCTAAGAATGAATAATATAATTTACTCCACAGAAAATATAAACCACTGCATAATCTACTTACATATGGGCCAGGTCTCCTAAATTTAAGAAAGCACCTACAAGGGTTGCTACTATGTAAGTTGGACCAAACATGCCTCAGAGTAGCTAACCTACAGTTACATTTTATAAAAATACATTGAGCACAGCTGGTGCTATCCTATTGACTCTTAAAGGTGTAACCACCCTATTTACCTATGTATTACAAGTTGCCATCTCCAGGCAGCCAATTTCTGGAGATTTCTGGAGATGTCCACCGAATAAATCTGTATTATAATATAATCACACTATCAAGTTGATATGATATTGGGAGTCTTAAATTAACCTGCTAGGTCAAATATAG